>NC_082661.1:95578981-95882011 GCF_025265405.1 Mesoplodon densirostris
TCATAAATTGAAGGTAACTGATGTATATACAAACTGTCTTTTCTTGTAGAAATTCAAATGAATATTTCTTTCACTTGGTAAAACCCGTTTTGTTACCTACCTGTAAATTGGAGTGGATCCTGTCACCTTGCACCATTGATAACACTTATCAAATTTTACTTCTTTCAGTTCCCTTCAATATCTGTCTACTATTCTCCAAGCTAATCTTTCCAGTATTTCTTCCTCCTTCCTGGATTTTTCATCACAGACAACTAAAATCTGACTGCCCATATCCTTAATGGTCCCTCCAGAGCATTCCCTGACAGCAACGAGAAACATTCTCATCAACTGTTCAGTCTTGACACCTGCTCATCTAACTCCCCACACCCATTTCTTTTTTGCCTCGTTCACTCCTTATTAAAGAACGCTTTCTGATTCAACGGGCTTTTGCACATCTTATGGTTAAACCATTCTCCCTGTTCGAGTAGTTGTTTTGAATTAAGTCTCTTCTTATATAAGTTTGAATTTATTTTTTATTTGATACTCTTCCATTATATTTCTTTTTACCTGGAGTCATCTTTTCTTCCAGTCTCCCCCAGTTGAAATCCTCCTCATATTTAAAACTGAAATAAAAAGACACATCATCCATGAAGCTTTCTCTGATCTCCCAGTCAGAATTAATTGCAAGTTACTGTATTGGAACTTGTATTTATCACTTGACCATTCTCTCTGTATAAGAATTATTTACCAGATTTTGTTCCAGATTAAATTCTTAATTCTTAAAAACCAGGGAAACTATATTAGTCACTTTATTTTTTATAGTCCCTCGAAAATAATATGCTCAGTAAATGAGTTTTTTCCATGTATTGATATAATTTGGAGTTATAATCTTCTCCTATTACCCCACAGGTAGTGTGGTGGTTTTGACATGTTTTGAGCCACAATATACTAATTTATGACATTATATCTGAAGAACATTTTCTCTACCCCAGAGGACTTTAGAGATCATATAGGTGATTTTATAATTCCTCATAAAGGTGCACTTTCTCTTTACCTAAGTGTGTTCAAGTTATTTTTTGCCTTTGAATGTGTAAATATTATTAGAGTTTTAAACTGTGAATACAAGATTGTAATTATTTGATTCCTGTCAAAATTTTTTTGACATAGTCTAGTTAATATATCAACACAGAATAGGTGATTTTAAACTTTCACACAGTTTGTGTTTGTAAATATTTCTTGGTCCCTCCATACTCATTTATATTTTGTGTCATGAAATAGAAGTAAGGAAATAAACAACTAGCCTAGAATGAGTTCTTGTCTGTAATGATCATATCATTTCCTAAAATCTGCTGTGGAAAAACTGCTTATTCCCTCCCCTTGTGTTTCTTACACTTGCTGATCAGTTTTTCTTCTATTTGTGACTTCAGCACCATGCCAAAGTATGAGAATTGTTTCAGACTTTAGTTGGTTTTGCTGTTAAAACTATCCTTGATATCTCAGTTACCAAGCAACAAAATTCCTGCCTTGTTTTTATATGCTTGGGTGTCTATTTTTTGAAGGAATGAAGTAGTAGGCAGAAATGGGATTAAAGGGAGCAATTGCAAAACAATCAAAGCAGTCATTGGTGATATCATGTTTAGGCATAGTCCCAACACTAAGGACATCTGACTGAGCTTTCACAATATATTAGCTAGTGTTCAGACAAGTAGCTATAACAAAGAAGACCCCAAAACATAGTAGCAAACACAATATAGAAATTTATTCATCTTTCACATAAAAAAACAGAAGTAGTAAGTCTAGAGTTGGTAGGGAGACTCACATCTCTGTGTTCCAGGTGACTATTTCATAGGCAACTATTCTGTACCATCTCCAGGCCACTGGGTATAGAAGAAAAGGAGGAAAGGACATGTACATTCCTATGAAGCCATGACCCAGAAGTGGACATCATTTCTCATACCCCATTGGCAAGAAAATAAATGCATATATTCACAATAAGGTACAAAAGAGGCTATGTCCAGCTCTGTTGCTAAATAATGGAGGAACCATTTTTGTAGGCAGTTATGTGTGTCTGTACCTAAAGTCAAAACAATCAGACAATAAACTTGCAGTGACTTAAATCAGTATGGAGCAGGCATGCCTACAAATAATCTATGTATTTTCAGCACCAATTCAGCCTAGGATCCATAGGAAAGGATATGGAAAAACAAAGGTAAAATGTACAATAGAATAAGAACACTTTGATCTGCCTTGATCTGATTATTTGACTATTCAGGGGGGCCTGGGGAAATATTTGGGGTAGCCTAAATTATTTAACTTGGAAGTGGATAAGTTAAATACAGGCACAAACACACAATAGAACAAGCTCATTGGATTTCTAGTTTAAAAGTTCCATTTCTGACTAGAGCTACAGGCTTCCATGAACCACTAGGGATTTAACATTTTAAACCAAGACTGGATTATTTGGGAATTACTTAATATATTAAAAGACAAAACTATCAAAAGCTTGAGGAAAGATAGTTCTTTTAAGTTTGCAAAAACGCCATCAGAAAGATGGAGATAAAAAATTGTAGGAAGATAAGGAAGAAAGTAATCTTCTAATTTTTGCTTAAAATGAGCATAATTTTCAAAGTCTAAGAACTATTCTATTAATTAACGTTGTGACTATTATCCTATGAGGAATAATCTTTCTTTGGCCTTACTGTCATTCCATTATAAAATGCTGAACTTAATCATATCTTTAGACCTTGAATTTCAATATAAAATGCTAGAATTTTTTTTCAAAATATGACTAAACCCAACTTTTATTCATTTCATTAAAACTAAAATTATAATCAATTATTTTTAATTTTACCTATTTTAGTAATGATCATGACTCACCACTCATCTGATAGAATATTTCTATTTATGATTATGTCAATAAAGTGTCAACCCATTTGGTTGGAGATAAAATAAGCTTTCAGAAGTTATTGAAAGCTTATGAATAAAATGTTTAACTTTCTACAAATTATTTTGAAGTTCTCTGCAGTATGTATATAGATATTTTTAATTTTTCAAAACTTGAAATATTAGGCAAATGAATCAGTGGGCTTCTGATATCTGATAAATCAGTAACTATGACATTCTTTTGGGTTTCTCCCATATAATCCACTCCAGAAAAATTACAAAGCAATAGGGAAGCATAGATTTGAAGGATTAATACTAAAGAGTGAGACACCTGAGAGATCAAAGGCTACTGTGAAGTGGGATGTCTATAAGTGTGTGTGTGTGTGTGTGTGTGTGTGTGTGTGTGTGTATGAGAGAGAGAGAAAGATGGAGAGACGGGGAGAGAGAGAAGAGAAGAGGGATCAGAGCAGGCAGAGGGTTTAATAGCATGTGGGTTAACAGCATCCTGGGAGAAAGGTGAATTGCAGCAGGAGACGAGAGTGGGAGAGAGTTTTTTTCTAATTCTGGTCTCAGAACCACATTATCTTGGGAATGCTGGTGATTGCCATCACCACAGAACTCTCCAGAAGTGTCCTAAGAATAGGCCCTCATGGCCTGAATTGCTTTGTATAGATACAAAGGTTTTTCTTTTTCTAGGAGTAATTTTTCTTAAATAAGAAAATGTTAATTATCTCCTAGAATCTATCAGACTTTCTTCCTTGTGATAATAGAGCCACCTGAATTGTAGCAGGGCACAAGACTCCCCAAACAGATATTGTGTTTCCTAGCTCCCTTGCAGTGATATGTGGCCATATGATGCAATTCTGGTCAGTCAGTGGAATGTAAGAGGAAATAATGTTTACAGCATCTAGTTTCTATTTTTATAAAGAAAATTTTCTTGTCCTTCCCATGCTCCCATTTCTTGCTGGCATAAAAATGACAACACAGGGCTTCCCTGGTGGTGCAGTGGTTGAGAGTCCGCCTGCCAATGCAGGGGACACGGGTTCGTGCCCCGGTCTGGGAAGATCCCACGTGCCGCAGAGCTGCTGGGCCCGTGAGCCATGGCCGCTGAGCCTGCACGTCTGGAGCCTGTGCTCCGCAACAGGAGAGGCCACAACAGTGAGAGGCCCGTGTACCGCAAAAAAAAAAAAAAAAAAAAAAAAAAAAAAAAAAAAAAAAAAAAAAACACATGTAGCAGCTAACTTGGACCTAGGGCTCCTTTTATCCTTAGTCTTTCAATGACTTTGTGGTGAAGAAATATCTTCACTAGCTCTAGACAACTCCCATTTGACTATTAACTGAAAAAGGAACAGAATTCTCTTATGTAGAAGTTATTGTAACTTTGGGTCTACTTGATACAGAAACTTAACCTAGACCCTGTAATTCAGGATATAAGGAGGAACTGAGGACAGAAAGAGAGGTTAGGCAGAATGGTAAGACATGGCATTAATCAAAATGTTTTGAAGGTTCCTGAGATTCTTGAACCTGGAGCTGACCCCTCTATGTTTCTAAGTTCACTGGGAAGGACATAACTAGGACCTACCTCCTGCAATACATTTACCAAAAAGATTAGGTGATACCATCAGGGGAACATGAACTCACAAGACAAAATAATATCTGAGGAGTAAACCCACTATAAAGAAGAATAACAAATGTAACACATGATGCTGAATTTATGGAACAGGCAGAATAAGAATTTAAATTAATTGTAATAAATTTTATGAAAGTTTGTTAATGAGAATATTCATAATTAAAAAAGCAGAAAAGGTAAAGTGGAAATTTTACTTATGGTAGGTGAGATGAAATGCTGGTAGAAACAGTTAAGGAATGAGTAAATGAGCTGAAAAATCATATTGAGAAAAATGGAAAGGCAACAAGAAAAGACAATGAGATAAATATTAAGAAATTGGGAGCTAGAAATAGAATTGTCAGCATTTAGACATAGAATACCAAAATGTGAGCCAATGTTTGAAGAAATAATGATAATAAACTTATAAAGTTAATAGTTTAACATCCCCATAGCGAAACAAGTTACAGAATGCCAAACTCCCTAGTTAAAGGAAATCTGTATAGAATCAGCATGTTATATTAAAATCTAAGTTTGTCAAAGACACAGCAAATTCTAGAAACTTCCAAAGTAAGAGGATGTTTTTGCATTTTTCCAGAAGAAGAGAGAAATAGCTAAAGGTAACTATTCACTCTATGAAGTTAAGTACAATCTCAGACTAGATAAAGACAATGCAAAAAAGAAAATTATATATCTGTTTCTCTTATGAATACAAATGAAAAACCCCTAGATTAAACAATACTTAAGTGAATCCAACAGTGTACTAAATTAATGCATCATAATCATATGAGTTATCCCTAAAAATCTTTGCTGATTCAACGTAGAAATGTTGACATTTTAATTTATCACATTAATGAATAAAGAAGAAAGTGTATATATTGCAGTTGTAAATAAAGCATTTGATCAAGATCAATACTTAAAAAATATATATAAAGAAGGAAACTTTCCTAATATGGAAAAAGTTATGTACCAATGCCTATATAGACACATTCCACTGAAGAACAAGAGGAAGGCAGAGATCCTCATTAACATAGCCACTCTTTAACTTAGTACTGAATGTCTTATGGTATAAGGATGTGGAAGGGAGGAAGGGAGAAAGAGAAGACAGAAATATGAAGAGAGGAAAAATTAGAGTGTAAGGATTGAAAGGGGTTAGATGAAAATGTCATTATTTGAAAATGATATAATCATCTACATAGAAAAAACTGATGGCATCAAAGCCACTGGAACTAAGACAGTTGAGTAGTAGTTTATTTATACAGAAGTCTGAGGTCTGGAATTATGATCAGCTAAGGGAGCATGATGAAGCAAGCCATTTCTGAATAGAAATTATTTTATAGCACAATAATAGAAAATAATTAACTTGAAGATAAATAATTCACTTCCCCATCTATATGGGGAAGTTGTGTTGGGTAGTAATTGCTGAGTGCAGTGCCAGTGGTATTTTTACTGGAGTAGTCCAAGGGTGTGTTGGGAATTTTTCCCAGCTCTTTTGGCCAGGTTTTATGGTCATCTGGGAGACTGTAATTTATATAATATCCTATATAAAATTATTTTATAAATGAAGAGTAGTCTCTGAAACTGAAAACAGTGACCCATATGATTATTGATACCAGTGTTGAAAGCAAGGCTTAGGTCCGTGAAGGATGTGAGGAACACAAGACTCATGGCCTGGCTGATTCTAACAATACTGGGGAAGCTCAAAGAAAGAAAAGGACAGCTTCAAGGTGTTCAACTCAAGTAAACTCAGTGTCAGGAAACTAGGGAAACTTTTTTTTTTCCTTTAGCCACAGGACTTAAGTCCTTGAAAATCTGATTCATAGTTTTACCATGCATGTTCCTGAAATACAGCATATGTTGAATTCAAAGCCTCATCAGTTTTCCTATATAAAAATAGACATTGTTTAAAAAAATAGTAGACATTGTTTGTTATAGAGTGGGATTCCAAAATTCCAGTGGACCCACTTGGCATAATTGAAGGAAATCTAAGGTGACTTTCTGTGTCTAAGCAAACTAGTAGCTATGAAATTCATGTTCTACAATATATTTCAAGTCATGACTTACTCAGAAAACTACTAAATGAAATATAAAATTAAAATATTTTTAAAATTCTGCACCTACAATTTTATTCATTTGAGGCATTTGTACTCACCATATTGAGAACACATCTATATGATTTTACTCTAGAATCTATACTTTTAAGTGCATAAACTATAATTTGACTTAAGTTTCAAAATTTATTTCAGATGTTAAAATGACATATTAACACAGGGATATATGAGTAATAAAGTAAGCATCCAAAATGTCCAGTCAGTATAAATCCTTCATTAATTAATTGAAAAGAATATGAGAATTATTTCTTAAATCAGAGATTTTTACTTGAGGTATATAGTTACAGTAAAACAAATGAAAGTAATGAGTATTTCATACGTAAACTATAATTCAACTAAAATGTTTCCTAGTTTAGAGGCAAGAGCATTGATTGGGAATTAGGATTTCATAAATATATGTCAGAAACTGTTATATTTTATACCACTGCAAACACTCCCTGTTTTTCAAACATTAACTCTTAACCCTTTACTCTGCTTTCCAGAAGTACACACCAAAATGCCCTTTTCAAACATTTCCCAACTGTATCATATCCATGCTTAAAATTCTTCAACAACTTTCTGTTATTCTTAAGATGAAAACTAAAATCCTTTCGATAGCCGAC
The DNA here is from genome assembly GCF_025265405.1 of Mesoplodon densirostris. Classification (NCBI taxonomy): domain Eukaryota; kingdom Metazoa; phylum Chordata; class Mammalia; order Artiodactyla; family Ziphiidae; genus Mesoplodon; species Mesoplodon densirostris. The sequence continues at coordinate 95,586,163 of NC_082661.1, forward strand.
AGGGTCTTGCATGACCTGAATTCTGCTTACGTATCTAGGCTCATCTCTCACTGCTTTCCCTTGTTCTAAACTACTGCTCTGCCATTTCACTTCCTCCAGTACCAAACGTCTCAGTCTCCACTGGGACTGTGCAATTTCCTGAAACATTTCACTCTCCCTCCTCAAGTTTGGTAACCTATTCTCACCTTTTATTTTCTCAGAAAAAGCCTCCCCTGAACTTTCAGACTAGTTCATATTTCTCTATTATATGTTCTCATGGCATCATGTTTTTGCAGCACTTATCTCTATGATGTTTGATAAAGTCTGTCCTCAATTATACTGAGTTCTATGAATATAGAATCCTGTCTTTGTATTGCTGTTGTTGTTAAACATAAACTGGATGCCCATAGTTATACCTCTATAGAGTGGGTACTTATTTAATATTATTTTTGCTTAAAGAAATGAATTCTAGTATCACCAATTTATGTCTGTTAACATTACAAATCCAAATCACCTTTTTAAAAATTATATAGTGTATATGTGTGAGGTTTGTTAATGTAGGTGGTGTCCCATGAAAATGTTATGCCCTGATAGTCTTCTCTTATGTTCTGCCTACCACCTCCAGAGCTCTTAGAAAAGGCTAAGCCCAACTATAGTGGTTGTCATCCAGTTTTTTTTCTTTCACAGATAAGAGTTAAAAATCAAGAACTATCACTCAATACAGTTTCATGTGATTATAATGTGAGACTAATCTGAAAAAGAGCCCACTGATGGGGTGGCCATATATAGAAGAGAAAGTAGATGAATTCATTCTTTTTAAAATGAAATAGCCATCTAGTTGAGAGAAAAAACAATTCAGCTTATTAGTTAATAAATGTTTATTGAGTTCTTCCTGTATTCTTCACATTGAGGGTACAGTGGTGAAGACAATTTGTGTCAGATACAGGACTTAGTTTACTCTCATAAGCTGAATTTGATGTGGAGGGGTCTTAGAGTAGAATTAAAAGTCATACGAAAATGTTCTGCAAATTGGTGAAGGAAAGACGCTCTAGATGGAATCAAATGTGAATTGCTATTTTAAGTAGTATGCACAGTACCATGTAAACAGTGATTTAAGAAGTGTATTTATGTTTGTGGAAAGAATAAATGAAATTATAAGAACTACAAAGGTCAGAGCAAAGAAAGTTTGTACCATGACTGCCTTGGAAATTAGGGTAGCCAGAAAGAGAACAAAGAACTTGGGCACCAAGCAAAGAAATTGCAAGATAATTTATATCCACAGATATCTAAGGTTTAGGAAAAGGCTTTAAGGTTAATAAAGACAATCAGTTCAAGAATGAAAGAAGACTGGAAATTCAGTAGTTAAACTCTAATTATTTGAAATGTTAAAGATTTCACTATCAAAAGAGAACCCCCCCCATAAACCCTCAGATCTGAATGGATGCTAACATAGAGTGACAACTTTCATTAATAGTTTAAAGTTAATAATTTTTATCCCTATAATTCCAACACAGTCAGCCAAATTATATAACTGTGCAGTGTTAGACCAAATCTAGGAAGGTATTGAGAATTACCCTCATAAAACTGCATGTAGGAAATCAGTATCAAAACTTACTGTTTTTTAACTTGTATGCATATATAACTAAGATGAAGACAGATTTAAGAGGGGATGATCAGGAAAGGTAGTTAAGAGTACTTCTGTTTCTTTCAAGGTTCTTAGTTGCAGATAACAGAATCCTCTTTAGCTGGTTTAAACACATCTGAATTTTATGGGATGGTAGTTATCTTAAAAAAATTTCTAGGAAGCCAGGGATCAACTTTCTATGCCATACAGTCAGGAACTAATGGAGCCAGGAGAAATGCTAAACTGCACACAGAAACCATTGCTAAAGATGCTAAAGAGGCCACATGACAGAGACCAGTCACCAAAACTCTGCCACAGCTGCCCCAGAAGAATGAAAAACCTCTCACAAGATGTGTTCTCTCTGGGAGCAGATGCCTTTTCATATTGCTCTGCTTTGTTGAAGCTAGGTAACATATATGCATGCTAGCTCCAAGTAAATTTGGAAAATTTAGTTTGTAGCTTTCCAGCATTTACAGTACAAGCAGATATGCTAGAAGGGTTTGGGATGGGTATGGAAAGAGACTGTTCTATTTTCCATAACTTGGCATTGTTCGGTTCTGTTCATCAGGACCCAACATCATACGAAAGGAATCCAGTATGAAATACATTGTGAAGGGCATTCCAAAAAAAATCTCCCTGGTTAGGACTCTGAAGTAAGTGACACAAATTAGAGGTTGCCCAAGCAGGCCCATGATAAGTAAGACTTTCTTTAGTTTCTCTGGATGGCTGTAGAAAACAGGGACATAAAGCATGGGGCAGGATGGAGTGTAAAATTGGTATATTTAAATAATGGATGATTTTAGTGAGCTCAGTATATAAAATGTCAGAGAGTACTTTTAAAGAAAAAAATATTTAGCTCATAAACACAAGAGGAATAGGGTGTCTAAATGTCCAAAATTTTGATTAAAGAACAATCTTTAGATCAGTGGGTCTCAAGGAGATGATGAAGGTGAAGCTCTCAGGATTTTTATTACTTCATTAGGATCTTTCATGAGCATGAATTGACAGACTCTAGATGAAAGCCTGGGAAGGTGATAATTCAGGTAGATATGAGAGACAGAGTTTGTAAATTTGGTTTGTATAAACCAATTTCAATTTAAGGTGGGAGAGGCAAATATTGATTGTGTTTGGGAGGGAAATCAACTGAACAGGTGCTGGAGATCAATCAAGGTAATGCTTGATTGATAGATTTGGCTAGCTTGTTAATTATATATCAGTAAGTAATAGAATAAGTTAATGACTTTAACATTGTATAAGAATGTTCTAGAAAGACTAGTTTGCAAACCTAGTGTTCCTTGGAGTCTCACTATTGTTTCTTGAGCCCCGTATAAGCCATAAATCTAAGTTATTCTAGGAATAGCAGCCTACACAGATAGATAGGACACCAGAGGAGAACCTTTGTAAATCTATAATTATCTTAATTATAGCAAATGGATTCATGCATTCAAAAATAATTAATGACTGCCACATTCTAGGCACTGAGGCACAATAGCAAACAAAACAACATCCCTGTTATCCGGACAGAATAGAACTAGGAGACTGACAAGTAAACACATAAACACAAATATATGATGCCAGATGGCAATATGTGCTATAAAGAAAAGTGAGACAGGGTACAGGGAACAGAGACTGGAGTGGGGTACACAGGGATTGGTATTCCACATAGGGTTTTCAGGGGATCACTGGGGTAGAGACCCAAAGGATGTGAGAGAATAAGACACATGGATGTCTAAGGGAATTGAATTTTCTGTAGAAGAAATATAAGAGCAAAGAACCTGAGATAGAAGCATGTTTCTCATGGACCAGTATGAGGAAGGATGCTTATGTGGCCAGAGCACAGTATAGAAGAAGAAATAAAGTCAAAAACTAGCAGATGGCCAGATTAAGATCTCAGAAGACATGTTAAGGCCTTAAATTTTCTGAGTGTAATAGAAAGGTTTGAGCTGAAAATTGAACATGATATGACATTTAAAAATATTTTACATTTTAAATGAGCAGATTCTTTACACAGTGTGATATTCTCCTTGAAGTGTAAACTAAGATCCATTTCTTTAGAATATTTTATCCCTACATGTCTGACATGTAACAAGTATATAAACTTTTTAATAATGTTTAATATTTTATAATAATGAAAGAATTACATTTATTAAATAAGGTATAAGGTATTATTTTGCTTATTTTTAAAAACTGTGATTACATATTTAGATATAAAAATAGTGTTTGATGAACTTGCCACTATGGAGAAAGGGGAAATTTCCCAAAAGCTTAAAACATTTAACCAACACTGCCACATTTTACATCGATTTAATGGCGTTTAATAGTATGAAAAATTGTGGCAAATATTGGGCATATGGTAAAAATAAATACAATATGCTCATGTAAGTACACATATTGCAATAAAGAGTTGGAATGGAGAGCAATGAAGTGACAAAATATGTATGGTGTGGAATGGAACCTAAACCGAATTCTACTGAGAATACATTGTCTGTGAGAACACAGTTCTGAAGTAGGTTTTAGTTTTGGCAATACGTCCTGTTTGCAACTGGAACCGACTAACTGTACTTTGTCCTCCTTTTCCAATTGTGAAAATTTGCCTTTTTCAGGAAGTAATTGGTTGCCCATCAAATTGGAATGTGAAATGCCTCATTGACACACCCTACCATTTACAACATACTTACCTTAATTTACTGTGTGCCAAAGGACTGCTTTTTAAGCAAACATTTGCCAAAGGCTAACATATGTGCAGAAAAATGCAAAAATTCTAAGTTTAAAGATTTGATGCATTTTTTTGCAAAATGAGCCTACCCATGTAACTGCCACCCAGATGAAGACAGAGAAGCAGTAGTAGTCAAGTACATGGCCTGGACTTTTTTTTTTTTTTTTTTTTTTTGCGGTATGCGGGCCTCTCACTGTCGTGGCCTCTTCCATTGCGGAGCACAGGCTCCGGACGCGCAGGCTCAGCAGCCATGGCTCACGGGCCCAGCCGCTCCACAGCATGTGGGATCTTCCCGGACCAGGGCACGAACCCGTGTTCGCTGCATCGGCAGGCGGACTCTCAACCATTGCGCCACCAGGGAAGCCCCATGGCCTGGACTTTTTAACTTCAAGTTCTATGTCTTGAAGCAGGGGCTCTGACAGTCATCTTAGAACTTCAAAGGATAGCAGTGGTCCCAGTACTTAGCTACCTGTCTAAAACCATTTTAGAGATTAAAACACATAATATCAATAAGGTGTAAGCAAGCAAATAGAGGTAAATTGTCCAAGGTCTTTGAAATCTTATAGAAGTGGTGAAAGTATTTTTAATAAAAATTATAATAAACCAATGTTATATCTAAAAACAAATTTTTGAAAAGTTTAAAGTAAACCCTTCTGTTTTCTTCACGTTATTACCCCACTACATAAGATGGGAATTTTTAAAAATACCTTTCCTACTTTACTAAAAGTACCTGTAAGGCTCATTCATTCCTCCACATGGGAGATTTAGTGAATTTCAGGAGAGATGTGGGAATTTTTCATGTGTTAGATCATGTTATTCTTGAGATGAAGTTTCTAAAAGCAGCCTGATGTACTGTCTTCACCTTACAGAGTATTAGGTTGAGTTCCCCAAAATAAAGATGCTTTGCCGGTATAGAATAGTCTAACTTATTTTCAGTGGAAAACAGGTATCTGTCAGAGATAGGAGCCTTAAGTATTGTACAGATTAAGGTTAAATATGAATAAACTTCTGCTTGCAGCCTCCAAAAGCAAACAAGGAGAAAACTGTATGGAGTGACTATAGAAGCTGGCCAAATAATAAAACATAAGTACAGTGAGTTTCACAGTTCTTTCTAAAAGAGAAACTTGGCGGGCTTCCCTGGTGGCACAGTGGTTGAGAATCTGCCTGCCAGTGCAGCAGAGAAGAGTTCGATCCCTGGTCCGGGAAGATCCCACATGCCATGGAGCAACTAAGCCCGTGTGCCACAACTACTGGGCCTGTGCTCTAGAGCCCGTGAGCCACAACTACGGAGCCCACGTGCTGCAACTACTGAAGCCCACGTGCCTAGAGCCTGTACACCACAACGAGAGAGAAGCCATTGCAATGAGAAGCCCGTGCACTGCAACGAAGAGTAGCCCCTGCTCTCTGCAACTAGAGAAAGCTCACGCGCAGCAACGAAGACCCAACACAGCCAAAAATAAATAAATGAAAATAATAAATTTATTAAAAAAAAAGAGAAACCTCGCAATTTCTTCCAAGAGATGGTCAAGGCTAAATAACCATGCCTCACCTCCCTATTTTCATGGTACACTTACCCCCTTGATCTTCTCTACATCAATTGCCCTGATTTCATTCTTCTGTTCCTTTGTCTTCTTCACTCAGATTTAACACTTGATATGTATAAAACTCTGTTCCCAGTAACTTTCATATATTTTTACAGTGTCCAATGCGGTAGATATACTGAGTATTCCATTATATAGATAATAAAACTGAAGCACAGAGCGTGGAAATAACCTATACAAGGTTACATAGCTAGGTTGGTGGGATGAGATTCAAATAATCCAGTTGGTCTCAAAAGCCCATATGCTTAACTGCCACACTGCATTACATCTCCGCCTGCCAAGTCAGTATTTCCATCTGGATGTCTCCAGGGATTGTAAACTAAAGATGTCCAATGTTGAATTTATGTCACTCTCAGTTAATACTCCCTTTTTAGTTTTTCTAATCTCAATAAATAACATTTCCTATCTAGCAGATAAGGAAAAAACCCTGGATTTTTCACATGTTCCCTCCCTGAACACTTCATATTTATCAATCTGACAAGTTTTATTGATTTTAGAGCAATTCCCCTACTTACAATGTTTTAGTTGTTACCAACTATCATTAAAGTCTAAGGTCCTTTGTATGGTCTACAAGTCATCCCTTTATTGATATTAGGCAATGTCCCTGATGTTGGATTCTCTGTCAGCTTAGAGATCCAAGTAAATACATGTTATAGAGACCCCTCTCCCCATTCTTAAGGTAAAATCTAACCAAGTAGAACTAAATTTGACTGTATTAAGGTACTCGGATGTGTGGGGTTTTTTCTTCTTGTTGTTGTTATTGTTACTGTAATATAAACCTACTCAAATCTGTTTAGTATCCTGTGTTCATCCTCAATAGGAATTGAAATTACTTCATTATTTACTTTCATTATTATTTGAAATTATTTCATTATTTGTAAATATCTTTATAACATTTCTCTTGCTGGTAGCCCATAGCTTGATGGAAACAGAGCTCTTACCAATCTAATTCATCATTGTATTCTCTGCCTAACTTAGTAGATGTCCTATAGTAACAAAAAAATAAACTGTGTGTATATATTGTGTGTCTACATATAAACACACACACACACACACACACACACACACATACATACACACACAGACCCTGGCCTCATTAATCTTTCAGTCAAAGAAAAAAAAACACATAAGTGAAACATAGTAATACAAGTTGTGACATAGGTACTATCTACCATGGGGGAAATGCAAGATAATATTGGAACTAATAGAAAGAGTTGCTAAACTGAAGTCTCATCGTATGAGCATTTAACTTACAAGTTGGATTCAAACCCAATGTAATGTAAGTCACAAAAAGAACAAGAATCCCATTAATTTGCATGAAGTTTAAAGACACTTAATACTAAAATGTAATGAAATATATACTGCAGACAAGTATCAATACATTAGAACTTTCTATCTCACCCATTCACCAGTAAATATTTTGTAATATTAAGACAGATTATTTTAAACATTCAATCACCTATTTATATATTTGCTTTTGTTTAAACCATTCAGTGTAGCTGAACATTCTCCAAAATTGAATGTGCATATAAATTATTGTACCAAGTTATATTCTCCAAAGTTGTGTTACCATTGATTGTATGCAACTAAGAAAATTTCAAAGTAAAATTTTTACTCTGATTTTTAACTTATTCTTTCACTTGAGAACCTAAGATGGAACTCTACACTGCTACAGAAGTGTGCATAGTTCATGTAATACCTAAAAAACTGAGGAGTTGGCCAGGCGACAATAAACGAGATCACAGTTCCACTTCAAAAGGATCATTTTGGATGATTTATAGGGCATATAAGTAAGTGTACAGTGGATTTTTCCAGAGTCTACATGACGTGATTTTTCAGTAAATTGAATATCAAAGTAAACATGAGAATCCAGCTGATGCTTAAGCCAGAAATTAAATTGATTTGCAAGAAATGTAAAACACTCCAATTCCTATCACTTTTTGTTTTATAAAATAGCTATTTGTCATAAAAATATAATTTAGTGTATAATTTTTAATTATAATGAACTAATAAATATTTTGAAAATTCTTGATATCTAATGCAGTAAATACAAATAGATATAATTCACATAAACAAAAGTATTCTGGTGTCCTCAATAATTGTTGAGTTGCAAGATGTCCTAAAACCAAAACTTTTGAGATCTCTTCTATTATGTAGAGAATTTAAGTTTACAATTTTTTTTAATCTATACCTTGGTCTTTTTTTTTCTTTTTTGGTAGCCTATATAATAAATGATACATAATTAGAGATGGGAAAATATTTTTATTTATTAGAGATTCTCCAAAATACAGAAAAATTTTAAGCAAATTTTCTTTTCATTTTAGAGAGCCTATGTTGTCTGCTCAATATACATTATACATTTTTAATTAACCAAAAATAAAATTTTCTAGAATGAAAAAAAATGCTTAATAAATTGCTAGCTTTATGGAACATCTATCTTCTAACTGTTTTATGCAAATATTTATCCCTATGGAAGAAATTGCTTTAGATTTAGAAAATCATACCTTCATATAAAGATTTTCTAACTGTTAATATTATTGAAATAATAATCCTACCCACTATAGAACATATTTGTTACAGATCTCTATATGTAGGAAAATTCATGACTTAAGGAATGTTCAAGTCAACTGAGAGAAGCAGGACAAATTTTAAAGAAAAATTTGGAGGGGGAAGAAACAGATTCATTAATGTGAAAGTGTATCAGCTTAGAGTGGTCCATTGGACTGGATTACCTCTCTCATTCTTTTCTCTTACCCCCATTTCCTTACATAGTAAATTATCAGTAATTATGGTTTGGAATACTGGGACAGAGTCTGCAAAAGTCTTAGCACTTAAGGTTGCATAATGTTCTCTTTCACCTTAAAAGTTTGGAGAGAAACCTTTAAATCAAGTCTGCCTGTTAAAAGATCTGATTCCAGGATAGCTGTACTATCTGAGAAGAGCATGAATGGGCCATGCAAAGAGCTTTGGAAGTAGCCTGACTTCAGAGATTGAAGGCAAAGAATTGGTACTATTTCTGTCGTTCACAGCCAATGACCAATTGCTTCCTGACTATTTTAGATCATGAAAAGCATTCCCCAAATGCTAACATTTCCTATAGTTTGAGAGACAGCAAGTTATAGTGGGACAGTTTGGGGCTTTTATTCAAACAGACTCAACAACTAATTAAAATTCTGTTGCTTAGTCAGTGGGTGAATGTAGGTAAATTATCTACATATGTTAGAATAACTTCTCATCATGACAGTGAGAATAAAATTACCTTTCAAAGAGTTGGTGAGTTTTAATAACATGTATGAATATGCTAGAATAGTCCAAATCATACAGTGGGTGTGCAATAATTTTTTTTAATTTTATAGTAAAAAGTATTATATTAAATCCCCAAGAACATGAGGTCTCTTGTTCACAGTTTGGAAACATTGTTTTTAGTTCAAATTAGAAGTTCACTATATATAAAATTTGCTGCTAGTCTTATTAAGGCTATTTAAAAAATAACTCCTTTGTTACTCATTTTCTCTGATTGGTCTATCAAAGTTTGTAGAGTGATTAATTTTTTAATCTAATAAAGTTTTAACATCTGGTGAAAATGTAAACATTAAAATTATGCTTTTCTTTATATGTGAGAAGATATATCTTATGATATAGTTTTGCTAGAAGTGAGGTTTCTTTTATGAAAAGTACCACTTTAAGAGCAATGGTTATTTATAAAGCTTTCTTCAAATGTTCCTTAATATATTTCATATATAATATCTCTCTATATGTCCATATATGTAGATATATATCCATATCCATATATATATGTATATATAAACATATAGTGAACTAATTTTCTTAGTTCACTATTTTTCTACTGCCTTGAAATTCCTAGATGAGTAAAGGATTAGTTAATTTTCATGATTAAGTGCTATGAGTTCCTTTTCTATTAATGTATTTAGCAGTGTTCAACTTGAGCTATTTCTTTATTCAAGTTTTGGATTTATAGCCACACTTACAGATTGGTTGGTTAAAGCACATTAGCTAAAACTATGACCCTAAATCAATTTATGTTTTGTATAAGTTGGCTTTGTCCTCATACAAAGGAAAACCAGTTGCTTTATAACTGTGTCTATTTAAATCTTAAAGACTTAGCACAATTGTATAACACACCAGAAGGACCTAGAGGAAGATAAAGTATGCAAAAGTGACTGTGAGGTCATTATTTTACATTTTCTTGTTTCATTTTGTAATTTAATAATACATACCAGTATGTGTATTATATGTACACACACACACACACACACAATTTAGACCTGTATTGCCTAAACAGACACATCTCCAGAAGTTTGAGATGACATATGAGGCATTAACTCAAGCCAGAGAATAAACATGTTCCATGTTTCTAGAGGATAAATTTACCTCAAAGCTTCTGGGGAAAATATTTTGTCATTTTAAAAACTATGGGTATATTATGATATGTGTAGTGAAAGGTCTCATGACTTTTAAGCTAAACCCAAACATACGAAAAAAGCCCTTTCCTTTCAGAGGGTTCCTTTGGACTAAAGCCTAATATTCCTTCAATGTTAGGAGAACATCAACAGAAGTGTGAGAAAGATGATCTTTACTATTAATATGATTTTTGTGCTTCTCATTATAGATAGTCAGTGATCTTTTTGATTCTATTGAGAGAATGTGCTGGTGGAAATTTTTTGTTTTACTTATTTTACAGGATTATACATTCACTCCAGCTGGCATACATGAGCCTCCCAACATGACTCTACAATAATTCTCTAGCCTTAATTTCCATGATGCCACTAACTCTATCCCACTCTTCAATGAAATTTGACTTCAATAAAATTTGAATATGCCTATATGCTCATAGATAATTAAAAACCTGGATTGTAAATAACAGGTCTTACATGTTTTATTTTTATTATTTTACAAATGCCAAATATCATTAAGCTTAGAGGGATAAAGGCATGTTCTCAATGACGTAAATCAAGTTGGTGGTCAAGCCAGATCTAGAATCCTGGTCTTTTATCATTCAATTTCTTCCTCTATGCCATGTCTCTCCACTCATTAAAAAGTCCCTGTTCTCCTTAACCTGGAATGTCCTTTCCCTTTTCTGATTGTTATAATCCTACCCATGATTCAAGATAATTATCCTGAAACCTTTTTTTAAAAAAAAAATCAAGTAGATTCTAGTAGATTATGATGATTATTTGTAATAAATTTAATTGATTTTTTTTATTATGCAAAGGGAAGAGCTACCTTAAATCTCCGCTCTTCAAAGTATTGCTCACTTGCAAAATTATATGACTGCATTTCTAATTATATGAATACTTTCTAACTCATTATTTTGATTATCATCATCTAAATGTTCTCAACAGTATGAATGAACACAAGTTAGGCAAATTGATCATTTGGGAGAAAATGCCTTTTCAATCGCTCAGATTTCAAATGAATTCCATAAGCTTTTTCAAGACTTTGAAAAATTAGTACAGCTTTTCATGATTGCATGTAATGCCAATTATTTGTCCTTTTACCCTTTCCTGAGGAAACAGAAGCCTTTTCAAATAACAATGTAATGGAAATGAGACAAACCCCACGTTTCTTAATAGGTATTTTTCACTTAGATTAGTCATAATCTCAATTTACTTCTCACAAGCTCTCCTGATAAAGATACACCCAATTTAAGTACAGAAAGTGGCATTAAAGGAAGCACAGAATGATTGAAATTGTTTTAGAGACTGCAAATCAACTAGTTTTAATTTCATTGTCAAGTATGGTTTCTTTGTTGTAAATCAAAGAAATTTCTGGGTTACTTTAATTGGTTGACTATATTCATTATCAAAAGTTTCTTTTCCAGGGGCATTATATAATGTGATTGAAAAATGACTAATAGGTAATGTATGAATTTTTAATTAGGTGGCTTCTGCCATCCCTAAGACTCTACAGAAGGAAATTTAAGTAAAAGAATTTTGATGAAGAAAACAATGTTTTTCTTAGAGGCCCATGATTTATTCCTCCTCCACTATCTTTCTATGGCTCCTTTTCACCCCTGCAGTTAATTAGAGGTGCTCAACTTTAAGTGCCATGTCAGCAATTGTGCAACTCATCACTTGGCAATATTTTCATCCTAAACCCTAACTTTTCTGTACTTATTATCATTGATGACCTCTTTGACCATTCTGTGTGGTTCTCTTTCCATGTGCTGTTTTGGTGGCGGTATCATTTGACCTCTTGAGGGCCCTTTGACCCAGGTGAGGAAAAATTTACAACTAGTTGGTGAGCCTCAATCTCTCACAGATAATTAGCCTTGTTCTGTGTCTGGGTTGGCATACTTTGGCATGTCTATAGGACTAATTATGAAGTGAAGGGATGCAGTGTAAAGATGGAGTAATTTTAAAATTCTACTTTACAACAAATATCAAAATCATTATTCTTGTGACAGAGAAGTCATGTCCTGTTGTCCTTTGTTGTTAATTTTATATAAATAATTCAGATTTATTTTGTATTCAGTGGGATGCAGATTCATAATGTAATGTTTATAGATACAACAAAGTTGAAACTATGATTGAATTCTGCTACTTGATAAGTCTAACAAATAAAGGAATGACAGCCTCGAGTTCCAAATCACACTCACACCAATATCTCTAAGGTAGTGACAGTGTGCCACCACTAGAAAAATGGAGAATTCTGACCTTGCCTCTTGCATGGAATCATTGAGGTCCTGAAAACCTGAATCAAACGTGGATATTGTTCATACATTACCATATGCACTGTGATGAATGAATAATTTCATCAATTGCTTTAAAAAAAAAAACGCTTGTCTCAAGTGATTCATGAGAGGATTTACATGTGAAGAAACAGACAACCTATTTATTTTCATTGTTCTGATTTATTTTTCCATTATTTATTTTTATTTTTTTTGCTGTACGCAGGCCTCTCACTGCTGTGGCCTCTCCCGTTGCGGAGCACAGGCTCCGGACGTGCAGGCTCAGCGGCCATGGCTCACGGGCCCAGCCGCTCCGCGGCATGTGGGATCTTCCCGGACTGGAGCATGAACCCGTGTCCCCTGCATCGGCAGGCGGACTCTCAACAACTGCGCCACCAGGGAAGCCGCTATTTTTCCATTATTGAGTAGCCTAAGACACTAACAGAAGAGAGGAAAAATAGTTTCAGGTTTTGTAAATTTTTTTCAAAACATTATGAATTTATTAGAGATATAAAGTAATAGGACATCGAGGTTATAAAAGACCTAACACTTAACACAATATGAGGAATATTATAGACCTTCAGAAGATACTATTTGAAGTGATTCTTTAATTTAGTAAGCCATTCTGTTATTAGATTTTTATTTCAAAATTGGTGTCTAAACTGATCTTGCTATTCTCTAAAATAATTTATTGTGAAAATGTTGAGACATAATTATTACCAAATATTAATTATACTCAATTATTATGCTCACTGTGTTATACTACAAATGTCATGTGTGGTATACTACAAATAATCACATAATTATGCTCACTGTATTATGTCATGTGTGTTATACTACAAAGTTTTTCTCTGCATATAGTTGTTGTATAGGGCCGTGCACTGACAATATATGTGAATTTAAAATAACTACTATTAATAGGTTAAGTGAACTAATGGAAAAAAAATTGACAGCATTTAAGAAAAGTAGGGTGATGTAAGCAAAGAGATGGAAATTGAGAAACAATCAGTAGGAGGTGCTAGACATCAGAAACACTAATGGAAAGAATGCCTTTGATGGACTTTTAAGTAGACTGGACATTGCCAAGGAAAGATCAGTGAGCTTAGAGATATATACCAATAGAAACTTCACAAATTGAACTGCACATTTTATTTAACTTTTACCATACTATAATTTACATATCTTTTAAAGCACCAAAACTTAATTCAATTTACTCTGTTTAAAGCCATCATAATTTTTATTTGCTCAATTAGTTTGGGGAAATATTAATATTTATTGGGGAAATTTTTAAATATCTTATTTTCCTCACTCAAATATTTTAAAATAAGCCTACAAGCCCTCTTCCCTTATTATATTTTATTTTTACTTTTATTTTTTGCGGTACACGGGCCTCTCACTGTTGTGGCCTCTCCTGTTGCGGAGCACAGGCTCCAGACACTCAGGCTCAGTGGCCATGGCTCACAGGCCCAGCCGCTCCGTGGCATGTGGGATCTTCCTGGACTGGGGCACAAACCCGTGTCCCCTGCATCGGCAGGCAGACTCTCAACCACTGCGCCACCAAGGAAGCCCTCCCCTTATTTTTTATTTTTAGCCACACCTTGGCATGCAGGATCTTAGTTCCCCAACCAGAGATCAAACCTGTGGCCCCTGCAGTGGAAGCAGTGAGTTCTAACCACTGGACCACTAGGGAACTCAAGTCCCTTTTATTTCTTATGTTTTTTTGTTTGTTTGTTTGTTTGTTTTTTGTCCATCGGCTAATTTAACTAGGTCACACTAATAAATGGCAGAGTTGTGATTAAAACTTATGTCTCACTTCACAGTTTTGTGTGTTAATCACTGTAGTATGTAATAATAATTCAATACTAAAGATGTGATTTAAATAAAAGAAAAATATAAAAACCTAGGACATTTATTTAAAATTTGTATTACCTAGTTCCCTTGTGTTTTAAAATAATCTTGCTACTGATCTCACTGGGTTGTCAGAATTAAAGGAGTTAACATATAAAAATCACTTAAACATCACTTAGCACATAGCAAGAACTCAATACATGCTAGATATTTGTCATTTTTCTATGGCAGAACCATGCATTGCAGTGGCTGATTCTGGAAGATAACTTAGTTCTCTCCTCAGTCAAGTTGACACTCACATTTTTTTGTACCCTACTCCCACAGTCTTTTCCCATATTGGAACTTACATTCACCCAAGAATGGTCAATCTCCTTTCTGAGGAATTCCTTTGTAAAACAGGAGCCACACAAACTTTGTTAAGATACTAAAACCAAAAGTTTGTATTACATATGTCACCTAAAATAATGGATATTCCTTTTCATACATTGGTATAACCAAGAAAGACCTCTCAGTAGAGCCACTGGAGAACAAAGGGAACAATTTTACTCTGATAAATGCAAGGATAATGCTAATATTCCCTTATTTCTTACTATAAGTAAAAGTAAAATGCAGGCAAAATTATTTTCAACATGTGCCTTATGAGTCACTTCTAATAGTGATTTTCAGAAAATAAATGGAGCTAAAATTTTATAGAAGAAAAGGGAGATTATTTTTTAACATTGGAGGAATAAGCAATAGCATAGCTGAAATCAACTAAATATGTAACCCAAAGTTCCACATCCAAATATTCTGTTCTGTGTGAGAATGTGTGTGTGATTGTGGAAATAATGTCTTAGCCATATCAGAGTGTTATTATATGACTTCAAATAGAGGAAGTTGTGATTGTCAAGGGGTTTATGAAAAACACCTGTTTATGAGTCATCATTTTTTTTTTCAGTGATGCTGTATTAAGCTGAATCTGTTAAATTAAGCTTAAATGAATTTCTTCCATTTCAAGCATCAACATTAATCTTACTTTGTAGATTTGATGGCAGTAATAAAAAGAAAATCTACCTTAAATATAAGGATAAGGAAAGGTTGAAAGTAAAAGTATGGGGAGTTCCCTGATGGCATAGTGGTTAGAATTCTGGGCATTCTGTCATGGCCCTGGTTTAATCCCTGGTTGGGGAACTGAGATCCTGCAAGCCATGAGGCATGGCCAAAAATAAAAAATAAAAAAAAAAGAAAAATAAAAAGAAGAAAGTAAAAATATGAATATATATAATACAAATAATAAATTAGTATGCACTTATATGGATATAAAAATTGTAGTTGTCAGAATTAAAAAGAGGAGTAGAATATCAAGATCACAGTAGAAGATTTTATCATACATCCCTTAGTAACTGTTATAACAGAAAAGAAAATTATCAGTACAGATTGAAAAATGTTAAGTAACAGAATTAACAAATTTGACCTAAGTGACACAGAGTATCTCTAAGAATTATAGAATACATTTTCTTATCAAGGATGTATAAAGTATATCCTGGGCTACATGTATTGAGTCACAATGAATTTTAAGGAATTAAAGTCATACAGAAAATATGTTCATAGTGGAATGGAAATAAGCTGGCAATCAGTAACAGGAGGATATATTTTTTTAAATCTTTATATTTCTAAACAAGTATGTCAAAGAAGAAATTGTGGGATTAAATGTTTTGAACTATATATAAATGATAAATTGTGGTCTATCAAACCTTGTAATTTGTAGCTAAAGCCTGGTTAATGTAAGAACTTAAAAATTGTAGAAAATTGAACAAATAACATTTTTGTTTTCAATTGCTGCTAAGAAGTGGTAAACACTAAGAGGCTTAAACAACACAAATCCTTTATCTCATAATTAATAGGAAATCTGGGAAGGCATTAATTGGATTCTCTTCTCACATGTCACCAGCCTGAAAATTAAGCTTGGTGTCATCTGAGCACTGGGGTCTCTTCCAAGCTCATTGGTTGTTGAAAGGATTCATTTACTTCTAGTGGGTCTGGGGTCCTCAGCTCCTAGAGGCTAATAACCATTCCCAGCAAAGTGGGCCTCTCTACAACATGATTGTTTGCTTTTTTCCATGCCATTAGGAGAAAGTCTGTCACTTTACCTTTTTAAGAATGGTTTATCTAATAAGCCAGGCCTTTCTAGAATAACCTCCTGTTTAAGTAATTCAGAGTCTCCTGATTAATAGCCTAATCATAGGAGTGATATACCCACATGACTCTCTTGTCTTGGCCCCATCACTTCTTCTACTCACACTCAAGCAACAAGGATTATACATGGCCTACACATCCGGGACAGCCATCTGAGAATTCTGCCTGTTGTAGATACTAAGGAGATATGTATTGTCAACATATTTATTCTAATATATTCTAATACTTAGATGAAATGTACATTTAGAAAAAAATTTGCCAAAAGTGGTAGAAGAAATTTAAAAATGGAAACATTCCTATAACTGAAAGTAACAGATTTCGTAATGATATCTTTTGAAAACCCACAATAAAAAAGCCACAGCTCAGATAACATTACTATTAATTCTTTAAAAATTTTAGAAAGAAATAACATTCTCACAGAAACTATTTTAAGAAGTAGAAAATAAGTTCCCAACAATATTTTTCATGCCAACATAAACCTGAACTAAAATAAAAAGACAAGATTATTGAAAGACAATTGCCTGGCAGTATCACTCATTAGTATAGATGCAAAAATAATAAAATATGAGTAAATCAAATTCAGCTATACATAAAGTAGATTATACATCATGAACTGCTATACACTGAATGTTTGTGTCTTCCCTAATATTCATGTTGAAACCTAATCCCCAATGTGAAGGCATTTGGGGGAGGTCCCTTTAGGATGTGATTAGATCCTAAGGTCAGAGCCCTCAGGAATGGGATTAGTGTCCTCTATATAAGGGCCCAGAGAGCTCCCTTGCCCTTTTCTGTCATGTGAGGGTACAACGAGTAGATGGCAGTCTATGAAGCAGAAAGCAGGCCCTCACCAGATGCCAAATCTGCTGGCACCCTCATCTTGGACTTCCCAGCTTCCAGAACTGGGAGAAATACTTTTATTTATAAGCTACCCAATCTATGGGGTTTTTTTTTGTTTGTTTGTTTGTTTTTGTGGTACTTGGGCCTCTCACTGTTGTGGCCTCTCCCATTGCGGAGCACAGGCTCCGGACGCGCAGGCTCAGTGGCCATGGATGGCGGGCCCAGCCGCTCTGCGGCATGTAGGATCTTCCCGGACCGGGGCATGAACCTGCATCCCCTGCATTGGCAGGCGGACTCCCAACCACTGCGCCACCAGGGAAGCCCTATGGTATTTTTTAATAGCATCCCAAATGGACTAAGACAATGACCAAGTCGGGCTAATTTCTAGAATAAAGAGTTATTTATCATCTAAAAATTAACACAATCCCACATTTTTTATTCATTCAATAGGAATAAAACAATATAATTATCACCTTGTGTCAGAACAGAAAATATGTACATTCACCATACATTCATAATGCAAAATCGGCAAAAATGAAATAAGTTGTCTTAAGTCAGGTTCCCTAGAAGGACCTGGAATCCCTGAGGCAGGGATTCATATGCATGTGCTTTATTGAAAATCTGTTCTTCCAGAAAATCCTGTAAGAGAGAACAAAGGCAAGAAAAAGGGCAGAGCAAAAATGAGATCTCTGGTAAAGCTTAGCTTTAGTATCATTCACAGGTAGCTTCTGAAATATAAATAGTAAAACTGATTTTTCTCTTTTGAAGCAAGATGTCTGGGCTTCAGTCCTCATATCATTCCCTTGTCTGCCACCTAAGGGAGCATAACTTCCCACATAACTTTCTTTTCTTTCTTCTTTCTTTTATTTTTTCTCTTTTCTTTCTTTCTTTCTTTCATATATATATATATATATATATATATATATATATATATATATATATATATATTGGCAGCTTCCTTTAGCCAAATGCCATGCTCTGGAGAAGATTGCAGGATTTAATTATCAGCCCCAGTACTCCCAGCCAAAAGGCTATTTGGGCCATGCGCTAACCATTTTTTCTGACAAGGGAACATCCTTAATGTGATAAAGTATATCTAAAAAATCCTTCAGCAAAAAAATGGGCAAATATTGTAAATTTCCACTTTGGGATCAGAAATGGGTCAATAATGTACTTATCACCATATCTTTTATGTCATACAAGAATTCTTAGGTAAACGAGAGAAAAATTAATTGTTGTAATTGCAGAGCTGTATGCTGTTGGGTGTTTGTTGCAGGTGCCAAATTGAATATTATTTTTCTAAAGTATAATTCAGAGGAATTATATCCTAAAGTAATACAAAAACAAAAATTATTGGAAAAATTACTATCAAACTTCTTAATTTAAAGTAAACATACTTAATATGCTTTTTGGAAATTTATAATGAAAGAATGAAAATATCTCAGTAATTATTTATATTAATAATTAGTAATTAAATATGTTTCTCCAAAAGTTTTAAATACTAGTAGAAAAATAATATGAACTGAAATCTATTATATCTATCATTTATTATGGACTAATTCAAACAAATAAAGTATTTTTTCAATAATTTTATTTTCAATACAGTTTTATTAGATTTTATAAAATACAACAGAATGATTTTACTGTAAGTTTTTAAACCTAGGGACATTTGGGAGAAAAGCACTTTCCATTCAAATGTATACTGAAATATATATCAACATATATTTCTACCTTTTTATCTTCAATCTTAAAACATGCTTTGCACATATAATCCTAAACTGAACCATCAGATTGCAATGAATATTGGATTAAGCACAGATTTATATTCAAAATTTTTCACTAAGCTGCAGTAAATTCTGAAAATATATTCAAGTATTAAATTTCAAGTAATATCTAAAATTTCTTGGACCACTGAAAAATGATGTACTGGAAGGCTCTTACATAATATATTCAAATAAGATTGAAATGTTGATTAAATGAAGTTTCAAGTTTCTTTTTCCAGTTATGTTATACGTGTATCCTTACACACGTATGTATGCATATATGCATATATGTACATATACAAAATTGCCTATCAAAACATGGATGTATGTATGTCTACAACACATACACACATGGAGGGAAATGGTTGAATTTTGGAAGATAAATGCTTCCAGTTATTTGTCTCAATATTTATTCACAATACATAATCCAGTGATGACAGCTGAAGTGGAAGAAATGGAAAAATATACAATTAGTTTCCTATTGTTGCTGTAACAAGTTATTACATAGTGGTTTAAAACAACGCACATTAATTGCTTACATTTCTGCAGATCAGAAGTCAAAAATCTGTTTTAAAATGCTGAAATGAAGTCTGATGTAGCCCCATTCCTTCCGGAGGCTTTAGGGTTTACAGTAGTTCCCTCTTATGCATGGTTTCACTTTCCGTGGCTTCAGTTACCTGTGATCAACCACATTCTGAAAATATTAAATGGAAAATTACAGAAATAAACAATTCATAAGTTCTAAATTGCACACTGAATCATAGACTTAAATGTAAAATGCAAAACTATCAAATTCCTAGCAAACAGCATGGGAGAAAATATACGGAGCATTGAGTTTGGCAATGACTTTTTAGATGCAATACCAAAAGCACAATTCATAAAAGAAAAGATTGATAAGCTAGATTTTATGAAAATTATAAACTTCTGTGAAAGGCACTGTTAAGAGAATGAAAGATGAGCCACACCCTGAGAGAAAATATTTACAGTAGACATACATGATAAAGGACTGTTATCCAAAATAATACAAGTTACTCTTAAAACTCAACATTAAGAAAACAAATAACTCAATTAAAATTGGGCATAAGACTTGAACGAAAACCTCGCCAAAAAAAATATAGAGATGGAAAATAACCATTTGAAAAGATGCTCCACAACATATGTCATCAGGGAAGTTCAATTTAAAATAATGATATACCATTACATAACTATTAGAATGGCCAAAATCCCAAACACCAACAACCTCAAGAAGAGACAAGGATGTAGAGCACAGGAATTCTCATACATTGCTGGTGGGTATGCAAAATGGTGCAGCCCCTTTGGAAAACAGTTTGGCAGTTTTATGCAAAGCTATACATACCCATACTGTATGATCCAGTAATTGCACCTCTTGGTTTTTACTCTAATGAGCTGAAATCGTTTGTACACACTAAAACTTGCACATGAATGTTTATGGTAGCTTTACTCATATTGCCAATACTTGGAAGCAACCAAAGTGTCCTTCACTAAATAAATGGAAAAACAAACTGTGGTACATCTAGACAATGGAGTATTATTCAGTGATAAAAGGAAATGAGCTATCAAGTCATGAAAAGACATGAAGAAATCTTAAATGAATATTTTAAGAGAAGTAAATCTGAAAAGGCTACACTCTGTATGATTCCAACTATATGATATTTGTAAGGGTAAAATTAGGATAAACATCAGTGATTCTCAGTGTTTCGGGGAGGAATGATTAAGTGGAGCTCAGGGCAAGTTTAGGACACTGAAACTATTCTCTGTGATACTGTAATGATGGATACTTGTCATTATGCATTTGTCAAAATCCATAGAGTGTATAACACTAAGAGTGAGCCCTAATGAAATTATGGACTTTAATTAATAATAATGTATCAATATTGGATCATCAGTTTTAACAATAGCACCATACTAATGCAAGATGTTAATAGTAGGGGAAACTGTATATGTCTGTGGGGATAAGAGGGTATATACATTCTGCTCAAGTTTTTGTGAACTAAAACTCTTCTAAAGAATTCTAATCAAAACCAAAATGTGAAACAGGTAGAGTTGGCGTTAAATTTGTTTTTTAAAGAGTACAGCTTTCCAATTTTACCTTTTTTTTTATATACCTATGAAGAATAGTGTCTCTTTGGTTTTCCAGGGCTAGCTGCCAATATTTGTTATTAAATCCTCTCTGCTTCCTTTGAGACATTGCCTAGTTAATTATTTGACTTTCTTTATCAAATTTTCATTTTCTTTTCAACCACCATTTCCTTCCTTAGTATCTGTGAACACAAGCAGACGTGTCTCCTGGAGTTTCATCTTCACAATCTCCTTATTGGACACTTTCTTTTAAATGCCCACATGTCATTTCAAACTCAGCATGTATTAAACAAGATAAATACCTTTTCCTCAAAAGAAACAGCTCCATCTCACTACTCCATCTATGCACTATTATGTATCCTAAAGTTAGACATTACCAAATGAGGTTGAATTTTCCCTTGTCCTTTCTTCAAGTAGCCAATCAGACACTTAATTTACTGTTTTGCAGGATAGCTCAATCAATTTTTCCCAATTCCTGCTGTCATTGTCTTGTCTATTAACTCATTATTCCACGCCTGGATTGCTAAAATGGTTCTCTGGATAGCCTTCTGACTTTCAGTTTTGTCCATTCCTATCTGTATTTCAGAAAGCACCTAGATCAATCTTTAATAACAGATTAGTCTAACATGCTTCTTAAATTTTATCACTGTTCCCTCTCTAATATGATCTTAGAGATCAACTGAATCAAATCTTTGCCAAACATGTCAAGTGTATTCTTAAAGCCTTCATGCAATTTATGCTGTTTTTATTCTGAAATGCCTATCTTATTCTTGACACACTCCAAGTATGAGAAAAATATTAAGTGCTCTTTGGTCAAATTTGAACTTCAAATGATCTATTTTTATTGCTGATATTTAGGTTTTCTTTTAAAATCAACATGTAGGTTTTTCCGCCTTAACTTAGTTCACCAGTTTTCTTTGTTCCTTTTAGACTTGGATGCAACTATTTCATTAATGTCTTCATCCTGAATGCATGTTGATATGACTTAAGTTTAAGGCAGATTCTTCCTTTACACATATACTTCTGTATTCTAATTTTGCAACTTCAGATCATCTAAAATTAATGACTAAGAAGTTGATGTCACTCTTTTTCATATCAGATAAATGAAGGAAGTTTTGGGGGGAAATATGTAGTTTAACAGACTTTTAAAATACCTATGTAACAAAATTTTTTAAATCAAAATTATGTTTTCAACCAAGTGGTTAGTAAAGTTGAAAATTATGCAGCTAAACTATGTATCAAAAAATAGAGGGCTAGCTCATGTTGTAAAGAGCATTTTACTGTGCAGACTTAAACAGAAACTGCTGTGACCTTTTATGCACTATAGCACTTCCTTTTTGAAATGATGAAGAACTTTTAGAAGTTAACCTTTAAGGAACTGATGTGCATTCTGTTTGAAGAGTGTTTTGATTATGGCTAAAAGAGTATGTATTGTAGATTACTATAAATGATATTGCTTCATAAGACAACATAGCTGACCAGAAATGCCTTTTCTGAAAAAACAATGACCTCAGCAAATATTTAAGAAATAATATGTCTTTCAAGCAGTGAGATCCCTTAAGCCTCAGGCTTTTGTAGCACCAAATGGGGGAAGGAGGGGCAAAAGCATTTATCTTAATGATATTATTTAAATATTTCCCCCCATTTAGGGGAAGTAATTTTGTAAATCTTTAATTACCTGAGAAATATATGGATTGGTGTCATTAAATATTATTTTATATGAGATCAAAATTGTCCAAATGAAATCTTACCCGTATGCCCCCTCATCTATATTCTAACAAGAGCTGAATTTTCAGTGGGATGGCATAGTCTAGGGATGTCAGAGAACAAACAGTGGAGATGCCCTACAGGAAGAGGAAAGTGGAGAGCAGGGACTGCATAAGTTTCTTGTAGAGAGGAATGAGAAGTGGTGACAGCCAGACAGCATCAGGGAGCTCCAGGGTGGGAAACAGGTAGAGCTTTTATTTGAGTGGGTAGAGTACAGGGACAGGGGTGTGTTGGAAGACAGTGCTCTCTTAATGAAATCTGTTGGAAAGGCAAAAGATCCAGGCACCAGGTTTTCCTTTAAGAGCAAAATCATGACTAAGCCCTTGAGGAGGAAACTCAGTAGGAAGAAAAGATTTAGAATGAAGCATGAGGATTAACATTTATTTATTGCCTGCTGTGTGCTAAATACTGGCCTATGTATTTTGGAAAAGTTGTTTTTGTTATTTAGCCAGCAATGCAATTATTTATTTATTCAAATTCTTATTTAAATATTAAAAACCTCACACAGGAAAATAGTACACCGTGGATATTCAGTTTAGTACTGTCCAGTTTCAAAGATCATTTTCTTATCTACTCTTTTGGTCCCCTAATTTTGACAATTAGGGTACAAGACGGGGTTTTATCATGGACATAGGATAGCTAAGGCTGTCAATGGTTGTTAAGTGTTCCATCAATGAGTAAAACTCTGGAAGAGAACAAATAGTAAAGACGAATTGCTGCTTAACCCATTACGTTACTATGCTAAAACCCAAACTAATAGAAGCTCCAGCTTCACTGCATATAACCCATGATCACCTTGAATTACACAGTGGAGAAAGAGCTAGAAGGGTTGCATGTCTTAAATTCTTCTGTTTAGAAATGGAATGATGCCCTTTCATTCACAACCCATATCCCAGAACTAGATTCCTGGACTGCCTAACTATGACGAGAATGGGAAATGCTGGCAAGCTCATGGATATTCAGTGAGTAGTAAATGAGAATTCTTTAAAAGTTACATAGAAAAATGATGACACTATATTTTTCTGTTCCTCTAGTTGATATGTGAATTTCAATCCAACTGTATATCAAATTTCCTTGAAAAATATTTTTCAAGCTCGTCATATTAGTCATATTACTTCTTAATTTTAGGGTTGCTTTTATGTTTTATGTATTAAGATTATATTTATATATATTTTTTACATTTCATTAAATTTTATATGGGGATATGTTTTGCTCTAACTTTTAATTTATCTTTACCTGAAAGTTCAGTTTCTTGCCTAGTAAGGGTGTTTTACCACATTGAATATATTACTGTTACCTTGGTTTGCATTTTTGGTTGTTTTATGTTTTTGTTTTTTTTATCTATCTACTGTTATTTTCTTATAAAAAAGACTTTTACTTTGGCTTTACCTTCTGATGTGGCATACATTGTATGCATCATGTATTTGTTTAATAAGAGTGTTTAGTTTTAAGTTTTAATCTGTTTTTGCAAATTCCTCAAAGTATCAAGAAGTGAAGCTGTATCATTTGAGTTCTTTCGTTATATGTAGAAGTAATTTACATAAAAGCATAATTTCAAATCTCTTTGGTTGTGTACTACTCATTTTTAAAATATCATTTATGTATGATTATAAGGCCATTTTAAAGATTTTATTTATTAATATCAACAATAGACTTAAAAATATAAGCAAGTACTTTATATGATAGGAACTGATTAATAGATAAATATTAATCCATTAACTTTAACCTTATACTTTTATCTGTCTTTTAATTAACTAATTTAATCTACTTTTATTAATTAAATTTTTTTGTTTACATTAGTATTTTAATTTAAAATTATTATTTAATATTATAAATCAGAATTCATTATTTATGATTGATTATATACTAAAGACTTTAATGTTCAACATTAAAACATTTCCAGTTTTTTAAAGAACTTCAAAATTTGTTTAATAACTTCAAGGATTCTTTTCACATAGTCTTCTCAGATAGCATATATTTTTAATTCTTATACATACTGCACATGTATGTATATTGTGTTGTATGATTCATAATCTTTTTCCTAAAAAGAATTCTCAAGAAATTTTGGAAATTAATTTATTATCCTGAAAAAATTAATCTATTATCAATGTTATAGAAGAGAAAACCAAATGGTTATCTTATATATTTAAATTTTTATTGTTAAAGTCCTTTTGTCTTAGGATTTCATTTTATCCTAAAACTCAAAGTTTCTGCCAGATGCTAGTTTCATTTTATAATAAGCTCTGACGGATGTTGAGCTCTATCAATCTTCAGGGTCAGATGTTTCTAATAGTTTTATTTTATTTTATTAAATATTCAATTACTTCTTTAGTTTCATTTGTTCCAGTTACTTAACCAAAAATGCCAATTTTTAAAGGTTAAAACTCTCTCACTTGTCCTACTTATGTGAACTTTTTTGCATGATTTTCTTTTCTCTGCCTTATGGTATTTTCAGTCTATATTTTATGTTTTTCTTACCTTTTTTACTATGCATTTACAGATAAAACTATTTTAATGCACAGTGCCAATAAGTGAATATTATTTATAAACTATGTGTGTGTGTATACATGTACCTACATATATGTATGTTTAAATCAAAAAGATAATTTTTCACAATGGATAAAATAATGACTCTCATACAAATATAAAATGAACACGTCAGTCATTTTCTTGCCTCATTACTTAATTAGGGAAGCACTAAGATGTTATAACCAGTCCAAAGGAAAATTCAAAAGATCACATATAAAAAGGTCAATAGGAATTATAAAGTGCACTTATAAAAAAAAATAAAGTGCACTTATAAATACAGGAGCATAAGTTTGTCCACTGGAAATAATCAGTTGCATTCCAAGTGACACAATTAATTTGCATTTTTACTGTTAAGAATTATTTGCATTTCTCAAAGACAAAGTAAGGCTGATACAACCCTGAAAGCTACGTGAGGTAGGAAACTCAATAATCCTTTTGGTGGACTCTAAAATCTCATAATTTTTCCTACATATGAAAAACATTACTTCTTTATTATGAACATAAAACAAAATATACACAATTAGAAATTTTTAAATGAGCTAACAATAAAATAAACAATTTTAATGTCATGCTAACTCTGGCAACTTCACACTAATGTTAACTGGTATCTAAAGGTCCAGGTTACTTAGGGTAACAGTTTATCACAGTCTAGTGGATTAAAAACCCACACTTCAAAAAATCTTGATAATTTACAAATTGTCTGAGCAGATTAAACATTGTTAGTCCAAACTTGACACCCTAACCCATTAAGCTGGGATGAATCATAATTTGCTGAAAACGAAGGAACAAGGGGAGCTGGGGCACCACTCAGAACTCTAGCATGATATATTACGTGTGTTGGTCTGTTGCCTCTCTAACCAAATTTCTGATGTCTGGCTATCATTCATCTAGTTGATTTTGTTGGACTAAAAGGAATCTCCTGTTCTCCCTCCTTGAATCTCTGGCTTTGTGGGGTGTCATGCTGAGAACCTGAAACACTTGTATTTCTGCCTTTGTCAGAAGGAGCACTCTACAGACAATTACTCCCACAATGCAGTGCTCCTAACCCCTTTCCTTCTCTGCCTCTTGTAACTACTAGCTGTAATGCATGTAATGCACGACTGCATGTCTATTTGTGCCCTAAACTTGATGTTTCTGAGTACTAAAAATTATAGACATGCATTAAATATAGAAATGTATGTATTGATGTGATAGAGTTTGAAGGGGGAGAATGATACAGCTCAGACAACTCAGAAAACAAGTTACAATATATATTAAGAAATATAGGGCCTCCCTGGTGGCGCAAGTGGTTGAGAGTCCGCCTGCCGATGCAGGGGATACGGGTTCGTGCCCCGGTCTGGGAGGATCCCATATGCCGCGGAGCGGCTGGGCCCGTGGGCCATGGCCACTGAGCCTGCGCGTCCGGAGCCTGCGCGTCCGGAGCCTGTGCTCCGCAACGGGGGAGGCCACAACAGTGAGAGGCCCGCATACCGAAAAAAAAAAAAAAAAAAAAAAAGAAATATAAGTTACTGAATTTCAGTAATGAAAGCCATATGTGTCTGAGTTAGGAATTAACAGTAATTACAGATGAGATATACATCTTTCTTGACCTTTTCTTTCATTAAATGCCCTTTTTTTACTTTTTTAATCTTTTTCTGTGACTATTATCTTCAGAGTCTGGAGAATTACTGATGGCTATTCTAGTTTTCCAGATTTTTTCAATATTGCATATCTTTCTATATTTTCATACACATTTCAATTATAAGGACATGACAAAGTGAGACTTCAATTTGGCATCCTAATGGATGCCCCAATGTTTCTTGTTTTTTGTTTTTTTGCAGTACGCGGGCCACTCACTGTTGTGGCCTCTCCCGTTGCGGAGTACAGGCTCCGGATGTGCAAGCTCAGTGGCCATGGCTCACAGGCCCAGCCACTCGGCAGCATGTGGGATCTTCCCGGACCAGGGCACGAACCCGTGTCCCCTGCATCGGCAGGCGGACTCTCAACCACTGCACCACCAGGGAAGCCCTGGATGCCCCAATGTTTATGTGCAACCCTTGTTTTGCTGGAATCATTTGTAATACTTGGTACATTGACCACTCCTTCTAGCAGTTTCCTACTGTCTTTTAATTTTCCTCTTCTGTCTCTGTTCCTTCATGGATTTTTCTTGCATTATCCCTTAGGATAACTGGTCACTGTAGACTTGCCTTTCTTCTAGCTACTCTCACTAGTTAGCTTGAAACCACACAACCCAGATTGGGGCTTGAATCTAATGTCTTTTAATTGAGATCACACACCTGGTCTCGGGACTTAAGCTCAGATTCTCTATGTCCTGTCCCAGAAAGAATTCAGTGAGAGACAAAGTGATAGGTGAGAAGTGGATTTATTTAGAGAGATACACGTTCCATAGACAATGCAGTCTGTCTCAAAAGGTGAGAGAGGCCGCAGGGTATGGGGTTGTCTCAGAAAGTGAGAGCGGCCAAGGGAAAAACACAATCCACAGACAGAGTGTGGGCCATCTCAGAAGATGAGAGACCCCAAAATATGGGGTGGTTAGTTTTTATGGGCTGGCTACTTTCATAAGCTAATAAGTGAGAGGATTATTCCAACTATTTTGGAGAAGGGGTGGAGATTTCCAGCAACTTGGCCACTTCCCACTTTTTGACCTTTGATATCGATCTTGGAAAGGTCATGGCGCTGGTGGGTGCATCATTTAGCTTGCTAATGTATTAAGAGTGTATAATGAGGCTCAAGTTCTACTGGAAGTAGAATCTTCCACCATCTCTGGCCTAGGTGGTTCTAACAGGTTTGTGTCATATCCTCAAGGGCTATGTCATTCTTTTAAGGTTGTGCCCTGCCCCCTTCCCTCCAGTTTCAAGCTTACCCATTTAGCTACAGCCATAGCTATAATTAATGACAGTATGCCATTGATCCCTTTAACTATATCTCAGGCCAATGAATGTCTAATAAACTCCAGAATGCCATATCTCTCAAATATACCTCCTCTTCTTTATTCTCACTGGCCATGTTTTAGTTCAGATCATCAATATTTCTTTCCTCTGCTACCACAACTACTTCCTAGATGACTGTAAAGCCTTTAGATTGGCAGTCCAGCAATACATTTTTTATGTTGTTTGTCAATGATTCCTCTAAAACAAACCGTTTTCAAGACTTTAAAGTCATTCTGCTTTTTTCTGATGCTTTCAAGAAAAAAATCTAGCTCGTTATCATGACAAACAAGGGTGTAATGAGCTCTTTAGTGGCAGTTTCACCACTGCTTACATAAATGGCTATGCTCTCTTTTGCTTCTATCCTTTTGTCTCTGGCACAGAATGCACAGAATCCTTTCTACCTGCCTGTTTTCAAAGAAAATCATAACTGGACAGAAGTTAAAGCAGAGAAGGCAAATTTTGTTCAGCACTATTATGCTAGGGGAAAATAGAGCCCAGTATAGAGCTGGGCTTCATTCTAAATGCAACAGGGACAAGTGACGATTTATAGCCAAGAAGCAAGAGAGCTAGTGTATGGAAAATTACTAAGAGGAAACATAAAATGGATGCGTGGGTGGGGTAGATTATGGCTGAACTCACCTAGTAGGGATCCTGCTGAAGACAGGTCAGGGTGATCAGATACCAAGAGTGGGGAGTGAGAAATTTTAATTACAATCCAAGGGTGATCAGGTATGAAGGGCAGGGAGATTCTTGCTAAACTGACTTAGCAGGGTTCTTGTTAAACCTGCATTTTACAAGAACGTCCACAGATGGGCCTAGGTGAAGGTTCAGGAGCCTGATTAAAATTAGATCAAGCAACGAATATTTGTCAGTGCCTCCTCATTACATGAGGCTGATCTTGGGTAACATATTTTCTTGTAAAATTTTCCTTGAGTATTCTCCCATAAGGACCAGTGCATGTTTCTATTAAAGCATGCATTATATTACCTTGAAAAATAGTCTTTTGTTAACATTTCTGCAATCTTTTCTACAACTAAACTCTCAGTTCTTCAGGACATTAACTTTCTTGGGTTCTCAATGCCAGGAACGACATCTGACACATGGTAGATACTCTATAATTTTTGTCTTGTTTTTCGGTAGAAAGGAAATGAATGATATTTAAATTTATAGTATATGTTTATAGCATATGTTTTTCATTAAGGAATTTTTTTTTTTTTTTGCGGTACGCGGGCCTCTCACTGTTGTGGCCTCTCCCGTTGAGGAGCACAGGCTCCGGACGCGCAGGCTCAGCGGCCAAGGCTCACGGGCCTAGTCGCTCCGCGTCATGTGGGATCTTCCCGGACCGGGACACAAACCCGTGTCCCCTGCATCGGCAGGCGGACTCCCAACCACTGCACCACCAGGGAAGCCCAAGGAATTTTTGATAGAAATATGATGAAGGTAAGAAAGAGATATCAGGAAAGAAAAATCATTTTTGCTGAAAGCAAACCTCTTCTAAGTTACATTTTTATTCATAGTTCCTCTGCCCGAATAACTTAAATGTATATGAGCAATGATTTGTCTTGTATTCATAATATAGTTTTGTGAATTTGCATATTATTAAGGCATAATTCATATTTCAACAGTTTGTGATAGAAATCTAATATTTAGTAGCCACAATGCTAATGAAATGTATTTATGTTAAATATTTAAAATTGGTGGTTACATATTTACTTACTAGATTTTCTTACCCGCTGCTGCTTACAAATATGCTAATGATTTGCAGCGCTAGAAAAGATCTCTACATATCTTTACACAGGGAGCCAGATGGCCTTCCACCATGACCTTTGCCCAATGCTATTAGCGTCCAACGGTACTGAGAAGCTCTGGCTCATTATCCACAACCAGATGTTTTCTACTTCTCTATCACTATTGCTAAGTGGCAGTTAATGTCTAGCACAGTGAGTGTTTGCTTGAACCTATGATCCATGAAGTGCTGTCTCTTAAAATACAAATACCACCCACTAGCAGAAACTTCTCTCTGTGCATTTGTAATTCAATCATTCTTCTTTATAGAAATCCTGCTGTAATCTTAGTGATATTCTATTTAATATTTTTCTATCTTTCTCAGCCGGCAGCAAGTAAGGATATTTTAGACTAAGAAAGAATAAAGTTATAAATTCAAAAAATACAGAAATTACTTCTGAATATTTATGTTCCAGATAAACCATCTCAATATATTAACTCCATAAACAGCACACAAACACCTAATTACCCCATCACTTTCCTGAAAGCCTGATACTTAAGAAAGGGAGCAGAAACTATTTCATTTACTAGCAAGCTGTATGCCCTGACAGATTTAATAGTCAGTTTTCCCTGGGTTTGGCTAATGAAAGTCAGTCTTTCAGATTCTGATCTATTCTGGGTAAACTGCTAAAACTGAAATCATAGATAGACTTTCAAAGTATGCTGATGTAATTAGGGTAAGGAGTGTGGTGCATATTTAGCTTACTTTGTGCTAAGCCAGGCAATATATGAAATATTATGTCTGGTGTGATTTTTTTCAGGGTTTTCTTTTAATTGTGAAGCCCTTTCACAGTACCTACTCATCTATAATGCCAGAGACAGTAGAAAGAAGGATGAGTGTCTCTTACTACTGATAAAGTGAATTCATATATCAGGACCCACAAATGGAGGCTGCCTCAGTGGCCCTAACACATCACAAATCCAAACCTAAGTCAGCCTGTACTTTTGGGAAATACCTGTCAGGAAACATTAACATACACCAATCACAATCCTCTAACTCAGCTTTAGCCAGCTTCTCTTACCCTGGAAAATAGGACCTGCTAGCCTTATACTGAAATCCCTGACTTCCTAGCCAACTATGCCCTATGTCTGAATTGCCTTTTCTAATGCTCTATAAAACTCACTCTTGCCCCAAATCCCTCAGGCAGAGGGCTCTACTTGTGAGGCACTGTACTCCCCTAATCCATGGACTGTTTTCCCTTGAATAAAGAACATCAAACTCCTTGTTACTAAATTGTTTTAGTTTTGTCTTTTGACATTATTAAAAACTTTATCAAAGGTTGTTGCAATTTTTATTGATTGGTAAGATATGCCACATAACTAGTCCTTCTCTTTAAAAATATTGCATTATTTAGTGGACTATATAGACTGTTGTTCTGTCAACATTTACTTGTTTGTCCAATTAAGTATTTGTTATATGTCAGACATTCTCTGATAAACTGTGTGTATTGGTAAGCATTAGAAATAGGACTTTTAAGGAGAATTGAGCAACCCAATTTTGATGAAAAGGCTCTCTCCTTTGCTTTCATCCTTTTTCTCACTAAAGTATGGGGCTACAGTCTTCAATAACTCAAGTTATTTTCACTTCAATTGACTATCTTACAAATATCTTAAGTCAAATTTTGACAGATTGTATGACTTCTTTTCCCTTTGGAATTATTTGTCATAATAATTTCAAATTTAATTTTTCCTATAACAGTGTAGATGGATAGAAGGAGATCCCATAGACAGGTCTGCCAGCCTCCCATATCAAGTGTATTTAATGAAATATATCTGAGAAGATGCTGCTCCAAACCAGAACTAATGGCTTGATGAGCAAATATGATTGAGGCTGGGTTTTAGACTCTACTCAATTCCTAAATGTGGCTACTGTGCCTAATACAACCTTATAAGAACATACAGAGATATGGCCTGTGATGTGATTTGTCCCCTAATTGAGGCCTACTGAAAATGCTGTTTGAATATGACTCACTGTTGATTTTATAATAATTGGATTCTTCTTTGGATTAAAAATGATGCTGATATAATATTTTTTTATTTGACTTTTAGGCCGAACATTAGTTTGTTCCCTATGTGGGAAAACCATGATTATCCCTAAGCAAAGTTAACCACAAGTAATCACCCACATGTTCTAGAAGCAGATCCAGAAGCAGAGTTTAAAGTGTTAATACGTTGGGAGTTGCAATGCTGGGGTGGTGAGGGTTAGGAGAAAAGAAGGAAGGAAATAAATGCAGTGAGACAGTGCTATAACCTTACCTGCCTGGCTACTGCTTCAGTATGAGCTTCAAAAAGGCACAGGAAGCGGTTTCTCTGGTATGTTTGCTCAGCATGTAAGCTGATCTGGAAAGTTTGTAAGCAGAAAATTACACCTAGCAGTATTCCATAGAGGAGAAGGGGTTGGGGGTGGCAAACCAGCTCCGGTCCTTTCTGATCCCTCTTTTGCCTTAGTCTAAGTATGTCATAGGAAGCTTACATTCCAGATTACATCCTCTTTCCCCTTAGAGGTTAGCCAAACGCCACCCTGTGGTAGGAGATTTCATCCAAATCTAGACCTGGATGGGTGATTTGTTTCATGTTTCACTAAGAAAGAAAAAACAGGAGATAGGTGATAGAGGAAATCTGAGAATGAGTACGATGTGTGTCAAATAAACATTCCTCCCAGGTATTTCCGCAGTAATTAATTCTATTGGCTAGAGGCTACATACGATAGGTCTTAGTTTTTACTATGCCTGTTTCTCACACTAGGCTCCAGGGTCCTTGAAAACTTACACAGTTCCTATTGTTGCCTCATCTATGTTTAGCATATTGGCGAAAACATAATAGGTGCAGAGTAGATAATTGTTGAATTAATTGTTGGTTATATGAGGTAGAAAGCAAAGAGATGGTAATTTTCACACAGGAGTAGTTTAAGTAGCAATGGAATCTAGCTATTGTGTTTAAGAACAGAAGAGGAGAGAACATTAATTCTTCATGCCTTAGGACAGACATTTGATGCCAGTTTGTTTTTACTCTTCAGAATATTTTCTCTCTTCTCTTTTACTCAGGATAGACACCAAATGGAATATAGGGAATGAAATTGTCAAAAGCGTATTTATCACCACTTGTGAAACTTGAATAGAGTTCTGGAGTGACCTTGAAAGCAAAGGAAGGATTCACTCTCTTCAGGTCTCAGTGAACTAGGTTAATATCAGTGTCCTCTAATTAGAAGTGTAAAATCATCTATTCATGAAAATCCAGCCAACCAGCAAACATCCTGTATCTACCTCATGTAGATTCACAGATGAACACTAAAAATGAATATATAGTATTCCTGTATTCCTTAATAACTCTCCCTTATATTTGTGGATTATCCAAATTTTAGGTCTAAGAGCCAATGGGATGAACCCATTTCAGAGCACTGGTTGGATAAAGAAAACTGAATAGGAGCAAGGAATTTAAAACTATGTGATTTATGACTAAACCCTGTGTCCTACTACACACTGACAGCTCCACTAACATATCTCATAAATATCTCAAACTTAACATGCAGCCAAACCTATTCCTCAATTATATAACCTCAATCTAATATGGAAGATACACTTTCATAATTGGAGACAACTTCTTAAATTTAACATATTTAATTTTATTGGAAATAAAGTATACTGCTTTTCTAATTTTGTCGCAAGTAGATAAAAACTTTATCATAGTTAATGCCGCTCTTTAACTTTAGGAATTACTCAATTCAACCTTAGTATTTACTACTGAAGAGACAATACCTAAAAGTGTGTGTGTGACGTGTTAAAAATAACATAGCCAGTGAGCAATAAAACTGGAATAGAAACCTGGCCTTCTAATATGTATTTTAGCATTTTATTGCAAACCAGAGCAAATTAATTATAATTTGAGATAAGCTATGAATCAATACATGCTTTCTTGTTGGTGTGTTGTTGTCACTGTGTTTGTTGTTAATATCCTCTATACTCTATTAAATTCCTTCCTTTTAAACTTGTTCTTTTTCTTTCCTTTCCTGTAACCTTTCCCTATTTACTCCTGTTCTACCTCAAATCAGAGACGTTTACCCTCTTAGCTAATAACAGACATCCCTTGATGTTGAATAGTTTAATATAAATCTTCAGTGTTTGTAAGAATAATAGAAACTCTATTTGTATAGTGAAGCAAATTCTGAGGACATACTCTAATGATAGGAAATGCATCAAAATGATGAAACTCTTCCATGCAAACCATGGGAAAATCTATAGCAATCAGTTCCACAGCAGGCTAACCTTTAGTACATAGATCTTAAGATTCAACATTTTAATACTTCCCCATGGCTATGAAACTTTAGGAGTTGGAAAGACTTTTCAGATTACAAAAAGTGCAAAAAGTACCTAACAACTGTTAGCTTAGTACTTACTTTGGGTTTAGCAGAAAAGGAAAAATTGCTATTCGAGAGCACAAGTAGACTCTGACAATGGGTGATCGTATTTCCCTGTCATGGGTATTATATATTGGAAGGAGAAATAGTGCCCAATGGAGATATGAGTGTGATATAGTTGGAACAGATTCCTTTCCCATCCTAACTTTGTTGCTGCTCAGCACGAGCTCTCCGGCATGTCTTTATCTTTTTCTATCCACCTATCCACTCTGGTCGCAACTGTTTTTTTCTTCACAGCTGTTACATGTGGTAGAACTATTATGAACTCACTCCCTGTATATTGTATTTATCTGTTTTGCATGACTATGGGCCATTTGGATGCAGCAGTTTTATTTACTCAACTATCCATTTCCCCTCTTTAATTTTTAGGAAATCAATAAATAAAACTCAGAGCATCTGAAAGACACCACTTACTGGAACATACTCTGTCCCTTTGCGTGCTTGTCTTTATCAACCTAATAAGCTCTGACATAAACATTCATACTTTGTTTCCCATCCTTGCTTTTTGTACAAGAATTTCATACATGAAATGATCCTTTAAATGCATTTAAAGAAATAAGACTTTTTATGTATTCGGGAACTGTTCTGATATATTTAAAAAGATCACAAAGAGATGTTAAAAGATAATTTTCAAGAAAAAGATAAAATCACATCTTGCATACAGCATAATAATGAACACATATTAACTTACTTATTTTACTCATATAATGAGAGAACAGGCAGATGTTATAATGAAAGAAAAAGTCAAAACAGCACAAATGTATATGAAGTAAAGGAATGTTGAGATGAATTGCAAATGGGAATAATTTTTTTTTTTTCCATAGTAGGGAGAAAGTCAATTAAAATCTCTACCCGAAGGACAGGACAGAATTTACGTACCTATCAGAAAGAAATTTATTTTAGTAACTCAAATAGAGGTTAAAAGGGTTATTCAGCTGATGTACACCTGGGAGCACCTGAAGACCCAGAGCTGCCCCACTGAAGCAGGGTCAGGGGTTAACAGCACAGGGAAAGTTAAATACTTGTTTTTGTGGTTTTGGTTTAAGCAGCAGTTTTTGACTTTCGCTGAAACTTGCAGGTGAAAATCAGTCCTAATCTCTTGCCCTTTACTGGGGATCATTGCTACGATGCTGAAAACCATCAAAACAGTATTTTCTGGAAACTATTTTTGCCAGCCTAGGAGAACTATCAGCCAGTAAAAGTTCACAGGGCAGGAGAGGTAGATCACAACCAAGAAAGAAAAAGTGGCAATGGTAGAAGGCAAGGAGAAAACTGGGAATCCTCTAGAGTGTCTGTTTTCATCCTTTTACAAATCCTGCATTTACTCGAATAAGGTCCCCCTTTTACAAGAAACTGACCAGTGATGACTTTAATATGGGCTACCTTTAGAGCTAGACACGGTGCAGTATTGTCCCTAAAGAAGAATGCTTGGAAAGAAAATGCACCTGTATTGAGAATCTGCTTGCCATCATAGCTATCCTTCCAATAAGAACCTTTATGAGTATGGCAGTCTGACCACAAAATCAAACAAACAAACACAAAACACTCTAATGACCTTAACTGTTCTAGGAAATAGCTGGCCACAGAAAACTCTCCATCCCTGTGTGCCTGAACCACACTGACTCCATTTTGTCAGCTCTATCTTATGCCAGCAGGTCTACCCCACTCCCTTTTCCCTGTACCTGAGCTTTAGCCTACTCACGAGGAATGCACCTAAGCCAGGTAAGTCCCTCTACCCTTGCCTTTATCTGATAGGAAAACTGGAAGAATGCCTTTTTGCTTATGCTGATGGTTAATGGCCCACAAGGAATAATGGTCATGGAGACACTCAGGGGTAGCAAAGAAACCCCAAAAACAGTTCCTGACAGTGCAAACACGCTTCTCCTTTAGTAGTCAGATTCTACTCTTTGGCAACTTTAAATGCCCCCTGTGCCCCTTTTGGCAGTGTGGAGTGCAGCTGAGAAGGCCTATGGATCATCTGCCCAAATTCCTGTACGTAATTCTCCCACAACAAACTTCATAACTGCACTTTATGAACTTGCCTGCTTTGTTTTTCAAAGGATATTTTCCTTCTCGGTCTGGAAGATATTATTCAATATCTTCACTGTCCAATAACCCCTAACATTGAACGATCTTCCCTTTTTTGAAATATCCCAAAGTGTTCCCATGGGTGCATGCAGACAACCAAGGACTGCCAAATGTGACTGAAGGAAGTAGCCTGCACTACCCAAAATCCCAACTTAATAGAATACTTGCCAAGCAGAGACTATCTCAGGTTTGTCTTTTCACTCTATAAAATGTTAAGTCTCCTTTCCCTCCTGAAACTTAAGTAATGGCAGATGGGTTCCCTTGTCTCAATTTATGGATAAACATACTTTTTAAAATGTTGTCTTAGACTTAGTTTTACTTTGACAGAACATATAGAAACCCTTCTTTTTGTTGTTGTTTTTTGCCTAGATGATATGAGAATGTTTTATAAAGAGGGCTTCTTTTCTTGGAGTCTTTATGAAATATCTATTTTCTAACTGGTTTATTGTAAAACATAAATGAAAAGGTGTTTTGTGAAATGTTTTGCCAGAAAAATTTCCACTTAATCCCCTTCTACTGTGAAGTAATATTCAATGATCAATGAGTGAGTGAAACAGACACATTAAAGACAAGGTAGGAAGATCATCATCGAGTCAAGGATTGGTCTGTCTCACATGTTACATGGATGAAATTGTACCAAGGAGGAGAAATTTCTTGGGTTAACTTATAACCCAAACTAACTACATCAAGATCTGATACTGGAAATTGAAAGTGCTGCCGTGGACTTCAGGGAGGAAACATTCTGATCTCTTTGGCATTCTTTTACAGGAAACAAACAAAAACCACTTACATATTATTAAAAAAAAAGCCTAGAAAATAAAACTTTAGGAGTTGGAAAACCAATTACCTAGACAAAAACTTTAATAGGATAAAATGACTTGATTGAACAATTCACATTTCATAAATCATGTTCAGCCAAACTCTAAGACAAATATTTCCCTTTAGAACCTTCTTTATTATTTATTTTTCATATAATTTTAAGTGTTAAATAACCATTCCTAAATCAACAGCTTAAGTTTTAAGTTAATATCCCATTATTTCCTAATTTTATAGGACTTTCTATGTATGTATCCATTTGATTATTTCAGACTTCATGATTCATCTAATACAAAAGAGCTTCCGAATCGTTTCTATTCCAGAAATGCGTAAGTTGTAGGAAAGCTTATGGCAACTGAAATTGCATGATTTTTTTTTACTACTCATTAGTCCATGGACAGTCTAACTTAGTCCTTTAAAGAGCATTATGAATGTGTTATTGACTTACATTGGTATGCTAATAACAGAAAGTTATGAAATCAGAGTTAGCATAAAATGCTTAATTAAAAGTAAATGTGACAGGGCTTCCCTGGTGGCACAGTTGTTGAGAGTCCGCCTGCCGATGCAGGGGACACGGGTTCGTGCCCCGGTCCGGGAAGATCCCACATGCTGTGGAGCGGCTGTGCCCGTGAGCCATGGCCGCTGAGCCTGTGCATCCGTAGCCTGTGCTCCACAACGGGAGAGACCACAACAGTGAGAGGCCCGCGTACTGCAAAAAAAAAAAAAAAAAAAAAAAAAAAAAAAGTAAATGTGACAGTAATGTAATAACTTAGAAGTTAAATTCAGATCCTTTTCAATAGATGAAATGGGAACTAATTATCTGCTTTCTATTTAACAATTCCTAAGTAGTGGTGTTGGCATTAGCAAAAGCCACAGGGTGGAGGGTAAGACTGTCTAATAAATTTTATAGAAGAAAATTATAAATTAATTACTCTTTATAAAACACTATTTGGGAATTTTTTTTTTTTTTTTTTTTTTTTTTTTTTTGTGATATGCGGGCCTCTCACTGTTGTGGCCTCTCCCGTTGCGGAGCACTGGCTCCGGACGGCAGGCCCAGCGGCCATGGCTCACGGGCCCAGCCACTCTGCGGCACGTGGGATCTTCCCAGACCGGGGCACGAACCCATGTCCCCTGCATCGGCAGGCGGACTCTCAACCACTGCGCCACCAGGGAAGCCCCTATTTGGGGATTTTTGTTTTTACGCTTCTCTAAGAGAAAACTGGGTGAAAACAGTCCTTTCAGGTGAATAAATCTGAACTTGACAACTGATTAAGTTAAATGTCTAATTCAATTGTTTTAAATTCTAGATAATAGCACAAAAACATAGTCTTCTTAATTTAATTCAGGTTTTTGCCCCCAAAATGCTTAAAAAATTAGAGAAAGATGCAAAAATATTTATTTGTGTACCAGACTAGGAGATACAAGGTGATAGATTGTCAGCAGAATTTGAAGTTACATTTCTCTCTAATAATTATAAAAGTAAACAAGGTAACTAAATCATTTTAACTATAATTTAGAAAAAGTAGAATAATTGCATACTCATACACATGCATTAACTGTTCTTTGAACCTACTTACAAAACAGAAAATTGCCTGCAAATTTCTAATAGAATAAAAAATGCTTTCAGTTTCAAAAATTCAGAGTTTGACACAATTCAGTCAATATTTGGTTGAAATTTATATTTTCAGATTGTTGACATGGTTTTTTACCTTAAAATAGTGAATCTTCTTCAACCATTTCAGTTCTGGAAGAATCTGTAATAACCTATATTATGTATATAAAAAATTCTTCTCAAATCATTAAAGCAAATCTAACAATTTTTATGTTTTTTTCCAGTTACGTAATCATAAAAATAACAAAATCAAATTGAAAAATTTAATACTGTATATTTACAGTAATGCATTCTTGTTTTTTGCTAGAGCATTCCTCATGAGTAGTGAATGTTACCTAGCTGCATTTGATACAAGTCAAAAAGAAAAATAATTTTATGAGGCAAAAAAATTAAATACTAGGTAATTATGTGTTCATAAAAATAATGTGAACAATCAGTAAAGGGGACATTTGATGCTATTTTTATTTTACCCTTATCATATTTTAGAGGTATATAGTTTACAAATAATTTTTTTTACTTAAATTTTTTTTGTTATTGAAGTATAGTTGACTTACAACATTGTGTTAGTTTCAAGTGTACAGCAAAGTGTACACCTCCTCCCACTTTTGGTAACCATAAGTTTGTTTTTATGTCTGTGAGTCTATTACTGTTTTGTAAATAAGTTCATTTGTATCCATTTTTTTTGGATTCAACACATAAGCGATATAATATGATATTTGTCTTTCTCTGTCTGGCTTACTTAGTATGATAATTTCTAGGCCCATCCATATTGCTGCAAATGGCATTATTTCATTCTTTCTTATGGCTGAGTAATATTCCATTGTGTGTGTGTGTGTGTGTGTAGTACATCTGCTTTACCTATTCATCTGTCAGTGGACATTTAGGTTGCTTCCATGTCTTGGCTATTGTGAATAGTGCTGCTATGAACATTGGGATGCATGTATCTTTTAGAATTATAGTTTTCTCTGGATATATGCCCAGGAGTGGGATTGCTGGATCATATGGTAGTTTTATTTTTGGTTTTTTAAGGAACCTCCATACTGTTCTCCATAGTGGCTGTACCAATTTACATTCCCACGAACAGTGTAGGAGGGTTCCTTTTTCTCCACACCCTCTCCAGCATTTATTATTTGTAGACTTTCTGATAATGACAATTCTGACCTGTGTACAAATCATTTTTTAAGAGGCTTTCTGATGATACCCTGATTCTCCACCATTACCCAGAAGATGATATTATAAATCATGTTAATATTGTAATTAATAAACATAATAGATACTAATAGTATGGTTTGTTTTTAAGAGACTATTTCTAATGATCGGTATCCTTCACCAAACTATTTCTTATACACGTTGGACCTGTATAATTCACATGTATACTTCTAACCAATACCTAATGACAATTCCATGTTGAATATCAGGGCATCCCCCATAATACTATTTATTTTAAAGGACACCATCAGCAAGGGTAGATCCGATGATTATTATTCAAAAAAGACATATGCTAATTCTACAGAGAATGGTAGGCATGTAAATATTAATTACTGTCTTAAATTTGTATTTTGCTACACTGAAATTTATCCTGTTATTCATTGGAAAATACTTTTATACATGTACTAAAGAGCTTCTCTCTCTAGAAATATTTGTTTAGCAAACAAATTGCTTACAAAAATTTCTAAAAGGAAATTCAGAGCATAAACAAGAAGAACTACAATCCTGCAGCCTGTGGAACAAAAACCACATTCACAGAAAGATAGACAAGATGAAAAGGCAGAGGGCTATGTACCAGATGAAGGAACAAGATAAAACCCCAGAAAAACAACTAAATGAAGTGGAGATAGGCAACCTTCCTGAAAAAGAATTCAGAATAATGATAGTGAAGATGATCCAGGACCTCAGATAAACAATGGAGGCAAAGATCGAGAAGATGCAAGAAATGTTTAACAAGGCCCTAGAAGAATTAAGGAACAAACAAACAGAGATTAACAATACTATAACTGAAATGAAAACTACACTAGAAGGAATCAA
Source organism: Mesoplodon densirostris (assembly GCF_025265405.1). Taxonomy (NCBI): domain Eukaryota; kingdom Metazoa; phylum Chordata; class Mammalia; order Artiodactyla; family Ziphiidae; genus Mesoplodon; species Mesoplodon densirostris. The sequence goes on from NC_082661.1 coordinate 95,627,463, forward strand.
TAGTAGAATAACTGAGGCAGAAGAACAGATAAGTGACCTGGAAGACAGAATAGTGGAATTCACAGCTGCAGAACAGAATAAAGAAAAAAGAATGAGAAGAAATGAAGACAGCCTAAGAGACCTCTGGGACAACATTAAATGCAACAACGTTCGCATTATAGGGGTCCAAGAAGGAGAAGAGAGAGAGAAAGGACCAGAGAAAATATTTGAAGAGATTATAGTTGAAAATTTCCCTAAAATGGGAAAGGAAATAACCAACCAAGTCCAGGAAGCACAGAGAGTCCCATACAGGATAAACCCAAGGAGAAACATGCTGAGAAACATAGTAATCAAATAGGCAAAAATTAAAGACAAAGAAAAATTATTGAAAGTAGCAAGGGAAAAATGACAAATAACATACAAGGGAACTCCCATAAGGTTAATAGCTGATTTCTCAGCAGAAACTCTACAAGCCAGAGCAGAATACTGCAAAACTGATGGAATGCCACTTTAAGATTAGGTTACAAAGAGAATGTGGCTACCTTCTTGTGCTCCCTTGCCAATTCATTCTGAGGGAAGCCAGCCGACACATTGTGAACTGGCCTGAGTCTCACATGGCAGGGAAATAAAGGTGGCCTCCAGCCACCAGTAAGCAGGAAACTGAGTTCCACAGTTCACCAGACCACAAGGAACTGAATCCTGCTAACAGCCATGTGAGATATTGGAAGCCCGTTCTCCTCTGGGTGAGCCTTGAGATGGCTACAATCCCAGCCAACACATTGACTATAGCCTTGTGACTACACTAAGCCATAGGACCAGGTAAGCTATGTCCAGATTGCTGACCTACAAGAAATGGTGCAATAGTACAGGTTTGTTTTTTTAAACTGCTAAGTTTTGAGGTAAAATTTTTTGCACAGCATTGTATAACTAATACACTCTCCAATTTGTCATGTGATTTAGCACATTTAAAATGTCTTTTTTCATCTAAGATATACCTGCTTGTAGCATGATATGGGGCTCTGATGATTGTCTAAACATTTGTTTCTTAAGTTATTATTTTAAAAATATAAGTCTTTTGAGCAACCTCCAGTTTCACCTATGCATAAAAATTAAATAGGCACAGATGTAGAATTCTCCTGAATATTATTGATTATTATAGTGCCTGTATTAGGCAGGTCAGTCTTGTTATAATAAAAAATACAACACCAGAGAATATAGTAAAATATAAGGGTCCTTGAGGTCATAGATATGATTATTTTATTATACCTAGAGTGCATGGTAGCAGAAGATTTTTTTTTTTGTAAGTATACCATTGTCTGGGTACTAGTACAATATCTTGTCCCCTTTGTGCAAAAAGCTTCTCTATATACTAAGTATAATTATTAATTTAAAATGACACTGATTTCCATACCAAAAGCTCTTTTTTAAAGATGTTCCCCTCTCTATTTGCATGCTTTAATCTGCCAAACACTTTCCTAAATTTGTGCCCCATGGGACATTAAACCTCCTTCTTAGCTGCCTGGTTGGGTAGTGCCAGCATCTCTGAATTGGTATTTGGCTAATAGCTCTATTACCCTTCATGCTGAGTCCAAAGCTTTACCTCCTTCAATCTTTACTCTTGCCAACTGGAAAATTTTCTATCACGTCAAGAAAACCCACTGTGCAGTGTGCTTAGGGAATGGGCCCTGTCTTGCTGACTGACAGCTATTCAATAGAGAAAAGAGCTACAGAGAGATGCTGATACGTATTAAGCTCACTGAAGAGAATAAGCTTTGTATTTCAAAATGTCACTTTTCTTAGAGTTCAGTGGGAGTGAGTAGCTATAATAAGGTAATTTCTAGAGGGAACCATACTGTAGTTCATTGTATAAATAATTGATTTGATCAGCTGAAATTATTGTGCCTAGTCCTGAATGACCTTTCAGATGAATTGCTAGGTTTTCACTACAAAAGCAACCAGAGCTTATAGTAAGATGTCAAAAAAATCCATATACAGTAGTTTTCTATAAAAAGAAAGGGTATTTACATGGCATCATTTCCTTAGAATAACTAAAATATGATCACTTGTTTCCCTGTGTACAAAGTAGAGACAGCATATCTTGGGTTTTATTCTTATGTTCAAGGTCAAATGCTAACAGTAAATTATTTCAACTACTTCTTATATATGAAAGTTTTAAAGAATATTTAAAAAAATAAAATAAACAAAAACATAAATGAGATTACACCACAGGGAAATGATTTCCTTTCTCAAGATGAAGACATCATTATAATATCTTAGGAGAATTTTTTCTATTAGAAAATTAACAAACACACTTGAAATTCTACAAAATGATATACTTTAATAGCTCACCATGGTCTCATCCCTTACTTTCTTTATGTCCCAAACCCCATTATAATGTATCACTGATGTCTATTCAAATAGATGTATTCTCTTTCTGCTCAGAAATTTTACATAATTAATCACATTATGTCTTTCCTTAATATGCTGATTTAACACATTTCCTTATTTTAAATTATAGAACATTATTGCTCATTGTTAAGCATTATCCAAATAACACAAAGATAGAGATAGAGATAACTTAAAAATTACCCATTCCCAGTTCCCTTAATCCCTATTTCATTCTTTCACTCTCCATGTGTAACCATGATCCATAGTTTGTTCTGCATTTTCCCAGACCTTTTTACATTTTTTAATTTGCTTTTATTTTTTGAAACCCAGACCTTTTTAAATGCCCACTTAAGTATATGTCTATATCTGTTCATATCTATGTTTATATATATATACATGTATATTCAAATATATATTCATATGAGTATATTCAATATATATATTCATAGCTACATTTTATATCCTTTTTAACACAAAAGAGATCATTCTGTGCATATTTTTCCATTAGCATTTATCACTTAAATACCTCTTAAACATATTTTCTCTTTTCATAATATAGTTTTTAATAATGAAAGTTGTATATGCACAAAGTAAATCTTCTTACAGTGTAGTGTAAAAATAGAAATTCTATGCCATATACCAGAAATTCCTCTTCCACAATTTTTAAATATTTGTACCTAATTCTTCTTAGTAGTTTCCTAGTATTTCATTGGTGGATGCATTGATTTTGGTGATTTTTTTCTTTCTGTTTTCCTTTTTCCTATCTATGAGTTTTTCATTCATTTCTTTAAAAGTATTCTACCCACATGCTGAAGTACTAAGCATTCATAGTTAAAATCAGGCTGTAAAGGCACATTTACAGAACTAAAATGGCCTGATTCTAGTAGGCAGAACTTGGATTTAGCTGTTGAATGATTAGAACTTCTTACCACATGATTACAGCTCAGTGTAAGCCTAATTCCCACCATCGGATCATGTAAAAATTATGTCTGTTTTATTTGGTAATATAGTGTTTGCTTATCCTTTTCAGCTCCAGCAACTCCAAGAGTTGCTGTGATTGAGGGCATCAGTATTTGGGGGAAACATAGGGAGAATCAAGAATAAAATTAGCCAGTGTTAGAATTCCAGGAAGGATCCGTGGACATATCTTTGGCATTACATGTGGAAAAATATATATTTTTTGTCAGTTCTTATATTCCCGGTCCAAGTGTTTAACTTTATCTGAAAATGACTCTACCATTTGAGTTTGAGAAAGGGAATATATCCAGCACTGTTTACCATGACTTATTATTCCTCACTGCAGGGGAATGCCATTTAGCCACATGCAATCTGAATGTGAGCCCTTTTCTAAAATTTGCTTCTGTTTTAAATAGTTAGTTCTTTAAATTCTCCGCAAATATGACCTGACCCTACTTAATTCAACAGTCTCATTTTAAGCCACCATGCTGTATCCATATGAATGATCTAGCATTGATTCCAATGCACAAAGAACTTTTCTAGTTGCCGGACTTCAAGTCGGCTATCTATCTGTTCAGAGGGCTCCCCATTTGGCCAGTGCCCTTTACTTGACTAGATGTGTCATATCTTTAACTTCCAGTTACAAGGTCAAATCTGAGTCCATACTTCAACCCCAGTCCCCCTCACCTCCCTGGCCAGCTAAAGAGAAAACGTTGGCGCACTATTTGTGTGAACTGTAAGCTCTATGAAATGAGGGTTGTCATTATATAGATACTGCCTGACAATGTCATTCATATACTAGGTGCTCCATAAATATTTGTTGGTTGAAGAAATGAAAGTTGGAAGGGGGAGAAGTTAGAACATGTTAATTACAACAGTGAGAGAATGAATATACAAATAAACAATGACAAGATGATCTATGACAATAGAATGCTCACCTAGAAGCACAGGAAGCCAAGTCACAACTTCTGCAACAGCATGCTCAGAACAATCAGGACTTGGTCAACAGCTGCCAAATTCCATATTTTTGCCTTCATTTTCAACTCAGAAAAAGAACAGAGAAAGCTAATTGTACATTTTCCACTATGCTAACAACCTCTAATCAGAATATTTGTGAAGCCTTCTCTTTTTTTCACTATAAAGCTTTCCCACTCCCTGCCTGCCTTCGAGTCTCTGCCAAGCTCAAGTGATGGTAGCTGACTCCCTGCTACAGCAATCGATGGAGAAACAGGCTCAGTTTTTTCTCATTTGGTTGGCAGCCTTTTATTCCATAACAGGCATGATTGTAACAAATAATTCTATAGGAATATAAAATAAGGGAACATGATCAACTTTGATATACCAGGGAAGAGTCATGATGTTGTGACCAGAATGATAAGTTAGCAGAAATTTGTTCTTAAATTCCACACTGAAGAATTCATGATGACTGGTAGGTAGTATGCAAATATTTGAGAAATTTTAATTTTTAATATTTAAAAAATAATTTTATCAAACAGTAAAAGAAAAAAACTATTTCTTTCATTAATACTCTTCTAGATTATTGGTTCAGTTGCAGTAGTCAGGATCTAAATAATAAGAGTTGTTTTAAGAGTTCTACTCAAAGATTATTATTACATTATTCACTAGCCTGTATCATGAGCTGTTTACTTTATAAATGTTTAGCTTTTATATATGTATTCACACTATAAAGCAAATAAAGGTAATGCATCCACAATATAGCCTGTTCCTAATAATTTTTATAAATTCATTCAGCACATTTTCATACAAGGATGCATTTTAGGAAATTCACACTAATAAGGAAGATACAATCTACCTGAGAAATGCAGACATGATAAATTCTATTAATGGAGGTATAAACAATCTGTACAGCTTGAGGTCATAAAATATTTTCTGTTAGGACAATTAAATAAGAAATGATAGATAAGATGACATTTAATCCATTATCTTAAAAGTAAGTATTTTTAAGTTGGTTAGAATCTGAGTGGAACGAAGTAACAGAAAAGTATCAAACCAAAAAACAAAATCACAAAGATACGAAATAGGTGCTCCAGAAAACTCTTGAGTGTATGCAGACTAGTTAAAAGGCAGTTTCACTAGAATACAGGTTTCATAAAGGGAAAAGTGTAGATAAAAGCCTGGAAACATAGGTTAGATTCAGATTGTAAAGTAAACATTTATTATGAATTATTATAATGGACTGAACAGGCAGATAGAGCAGAGTGGGTCATTCACCTCTATTGTAACTTTGTCCTTCTTCAAGCTAGAGGTTATAAAACTAAAGACTACAGTTCCCAGACTAGTTTTTAGTTCAGTTCCACTTTGACCTATCTTCTGCTAAGCAGACACAGCTCTATACATTTGGAATGTTGTTGGTTCCCAGGAGTACCAGGGCAGGTGTGAGAGGGATTTAAAAGTAGCCCTATACATGGAGGGCAAGGAGAAACCCAAGAAAGAGGAAACCATGCTCCAGATTAGTAGGTGGTAGTTTTAATAAGCAAGGGAACTTACATAGGAGGCTTGTCTTGGGTGGCTGCAAGAAAAGATCTTCTCACGTGCCCGCCAGAATCTTGTTTATCTAGAGGCCTTAATGGGGTTCAGTCGTGTATTCAGTCCCGATGTAGTCAGTCTCAGCACCACGTTAATCTCGCAAGGCTGTGATTGCACAGGTCTAGCGCATGGGTCAACCTGCAGTCATGTCCTCTTGATGACCTTTTTCAATCAGGACCTCAGGACTGTGACCAGCTCTTACACTTTTACACAGTTCCTCTTTTCTACAATGTGCCCTGAGCAGGGTCAGTAAGGGGTTTCAGTAGCATGAAGGTGGCTCATTTGGTGGCTCTCTGGCTGCCTTGGATGTAGATACAACACTATAGGCACATGCAAGAAAAAACACAGCTTAAGATAATGATTCCCAAAATGAGTAACTTTTTTTTTTTTCCACTAAGAGCCCTGTGATCTGAACCTCTGATTTATTAAGTTGCCTAGGCTGGGGGTCAGATCACTCAGGGTGTTCACTTGTGTCCTGATGTGACTTAATAAAGATGACACATTAGCAGACTCATCAGGTATGAACACACGGCATTCTGTTTGGATAACGGCACAGTCGCTTTGTTGTGAGGCAGTACTAATGTCCAAGGCCATCTTATTTTGGAGGACAGATGTTCTCATTATAGACATTCCAGTGTTCAGTAAGGACAGGCTTTGCTGGCTATCATTCAAGGCTTGCTGGGTGAATTTAGTAAGGGTTTCTCTATGTGCTCTAATGTCCTCCAGGCCAATAGAGGGAACAACGATTGTAGCCGAATGATTATATCATAGAAAACAGAATGTGCCTACCTGACCTTGAGGAGAGGGAGGTTGGCAACTTTTGTTACAGTGGGAAACCCAGGGTGCAGAGGCCCAACCATGTAGGTGAAACCACAGCTAAAGATTTTTTCCACATAGCCATTGTTTTCTCCGTCAAAGATACCCAGTAAATACCGCGGCAGCACACTAATCAGTGCCAAACCAGTGGCTATCCTTTTTTTTTCTTACTTTTTTTTTTCTTGAATGATTCTTTAAATTCTCTAGTGCTTTACAATTTTCAAAAGTTTCACACACATAATTTAATACAACCCCGTGATAGACCTTTTTTTTTTTTTTTTAATTCCCTACTCCTATATTGATGGTCCCTGCCTTCACCAGTTGCTGTCCTTTTATGTGACAGGATAACTACACAGTTCCAGTGATATTCATTTCATATACTTGGTCCAAGTGTGTTGGTTCTGTTTAGAGTTCCTTTTCCTTTCCCACCATAAGGGTACACGAGTGCTTAAATGTCCATAATGTGGGGTAAGCCACATGAACCTACCCCAAGTCTGAGCATAGCCATCCATGGCTCTGACAGTGGTATTTTTAGGACCCTTCCAGGCAACAGTTGGATCATCTGCCAGTATAACTCGATTGACAGAAAAAAAAAAAAATACCAAACACAGTGTTATTGAAAGTGTGTGCCACAGGGCAGTTTTCTGGATCAGTATTGATAATAGCAGATGAATTAAGAGTACTGGTCCCAGCTGGTTTTCCCTTAATGACTTAGTGGCTTTAGTGACTTTTAATCCCCTCTTTGGAGGGGTGATACCCACCATGGCAATCCTGACAGGGAGTTAGAGAGGGATAGCTGCCTCATACAGAATAGTTGGATTGATTTCTTTGTTGAGCATACAAGTGAGCCCACTGTAGAAAGGTGTTTCCATCAGTTGCCCATCCTGCGACCAGACACCACAGGAACTGCAGAAAGTCGAAGGTCAAAAAGACATATTTAGTAAGAACTTGTATGGGAAGGTTTTCCCCTTCTATTAGAGTTATACTAGTGGCCTCATCCTTAGATGTTAGTGTGGCTGCAGCTTTAGGAACTTGACCTGGTTGTGTATTCCATACATATCAGTTGAAGGAGGCAGCACTCTTGGGCATGAGGAGATGAACTGGGGACAGGATTTGCCAGACCAGGACTTTCATCTTTTCCCCCTATTTCAATGGTGCATACTCCATTCCAGGTATAATACATTTCAACAGGTCTGACTTACATCAGGACAAAGGGGTCCCAGGGGCAACTGAGTAGTCCCCTTTCACCTAGGGGTACAAAGTAACTCAGCCCGTCTCAGTGAGATGTCCCATTGCAAATTCCAGTAAATTATGCCTCTTTCAGGTGTTATGGATCTCGGTGTTCTGTGCAGCATAGCACGTTGATCCACAGTGAAATTTGGGATAGTGGCTGCCTATCACGACCTGCATACCTACACCATATTAGATATGTTGGTAGGGGTTCCCCATCTGGCATATGGGACAACAGGCCCTGTTGGCTGATCCATTCAAATGTATTAAAGCCTGGGGTAGTACTTTAGTCCACCTGGCCAAGGGTTTTACTTGTTAGTAATTTAATCCGCTGCTTTAATATTCCATTCTTCCTTTCTGCCAACCCTGTTGCCTGCAGGTTATAGGAGAGATGGAACCTCCATTCAATGTTATGTTTTTGCCCAGTCTTGCACATTGTGACCCTTAAAATGTGACCCCCCCAATCACTGTCTATCCAATGAGAATATCCGTACATGGTACTCAGTTTCTCTAGTTCCCTAATGCTAACAGCCTGGTTTGCACAGCAGGAGGGAAAAGCTTGGGTTAGGCCAGATGAAGGATCTACACAAACCAGGGCATATTTAGAAGCCTCACTCAGGGTGAGGGGAGCAGTATAATCAATTTTCTGATTCTTCACCAGTTGGGAACTCTAGTGGACAGCCCCAGACTTCTTTGACAGTACCTTGGGTGTTGTTTAGAATACACATGACATGTTGTTACTACATTAACCAAGTAACTGAATTTCAAAGGCAATCTGGCATCTTTGGTAATACACCGTCCTATCTGAGCACTACAGTGGGCATTCTTCCTATGTACTGTGTCTACTGTGTCTACTGAAGGGTCAGTTGCTAGGGCTTGTACCTGGCTAGGGCATCAGCTTCCTAATTGCCAGGGGGGGTGTCAGCACCTTATGAGCTGGGTCGTGGAAAAGTGAAGGCTGCCTCAGGCTCTCACAGGCAAACCCAAATGTCTTTCAATATATCATGATCTCATAAGGGCTTATGCATGATCATTCATCCCTTGGCTGCCAACTGTCCAAACCATGGGGCTAATCCCTTAGGACAGCCCAACTATCAGTGCAAAGGGGTAACAGCCAGGACTAATGAGTGATCAATCACCAGCTAAACTGCTCTGAGCTTAGCCCTCTGGCTGCTGTGGTTCATTCCTGTTTCCATCCAGATGGTGTCAGGGGTGTGCTAAATAGTGACTGCGGTCCATGTGGGCACATTGCCCCACTAAACCATCCGTATATCAGGCATCTGGGAGGAACTTCCCCCATTTCCTCTCTACAGGCTGCAGGGGCCACTGTTGTGGAATAGGGTGGAGATTTTGGAGGATCTGCATGTGCTGCAGGGCCCAGGAGAGCTCTTATTTCTAGAGAGAGTGGGCTGGCAGACGTGGTATGTCTCTGCTGCAAAAGGACAAGCCACTTAGTCAAAGTGGGAATATGAACCATGGCAGAGGTGGGTCAAAGGAACATATTCTCAATCCACCCACTGATAGGAAGGGAATTTTGTTTTCCATGATATGCTGTTTCTTCACGAGCGGTTCTACCTGGAGGAGTGCTGTGTACACTGCTGAGGAGGCCAGAAAAGTCCTGAGGGTTACCATGTATTAGAGCACATTCAGCTCTGAAGTCAGCCAGAAACATCATCTTTTGTTTATTGCTGGGGGATCAGTGAATAGTGAGCTCAACTGGGGCCTCTGATTGCCCCCAGTGGCCGTCACCTGGAGACAGTCTGGGACTGCATCCTATTCCTGGGGTGTGAGAGGCACTCACCTGAATAAGATTGTATCCCTGAGGTCTCTGCTGCAGCAAGTGAGGCACTGGGGTAGTAGGGGCAGGTCTGAACTATTGTTTCGGTTTAAGTCTTAACATAGGCCGACCAACACAGCATTGGCTTGCCAGCCTAACGGTTCAGGTGGGGTCCTGGAGGCAGTGAGGTCAAATCACTTTTGCTTCCAGGTTACTTTTACTGGACCCATTAACAGTCAACTGGGATAGACTTTTGCCTTCTCGAGTTTCCCCTCTGTCTTGGATCTTTCCTCCAGCTTGTACCAGTTCCCAGGATTTGTCAGTTTTCCCCAGATCAGCAGTGGACTTTCTTACATCATAAATGTCTTGTCCTACACCTGGGTTCCACATGGGTATCAGGCGCTGGAAGTGGACTGGAGTACCTTGTCTCTCATTCTTGCAATGAATGGGGCCTGATCAGGGCCTTCAAAGAAGGAGCACAGATGGCCTGTTTCATTCCCAACTCCCTACTCATTTGTTTTGCCTCCTCTTTTGATTTCCAGGGTCCCATGTGCTCAGGGAGATCCTCCTCTTTGGGTCACGGCTCCTTGCGGGATAGAATAACCCAATCTATCTGAGAAGAGCACCTTGAATTCCCCGAGCTCCATGCAGGCACTGCTGGAGAGCGGGGCATGCGGTGATCTTGCTCATTTTTTCTGGCTCATGCCCGGTGAGAAAAATGCCATCCCCCCCTTTCCCCCAATCTTTTAGCTGACCTAACCATGCCTGAATACTTTCCCTGGTCTTTTATTGGAACTTGGCCGCTATATCAGTAAGCTCAGCAGACATATACTCTCTCATCGTGAGCCATTTTTGAATTGTGAGCTGCCCCCCTGGCTGGGGTTGTTGCTGTGCTTTTGCTTTCCTTTGTATTAGAGATCAGAAGGCATGGGAGGCTTCACCCATTTCACTGTCGATCACCACATCCTCCTCCTTTTAGCTTTCCTCCCTTTCCCAGGGATTCCACCTCTTAGCGTCCCAGTCAGGCTTCGTCACAAGCACGCAGATCTTTATCCACAGCAGCTAGCACCCTCCTAGCTTTGCAAAATGGCACTCTAAGGTCTCCAATTTATTATCCTGCTCTCCCATCTTGTCTGGCAGTCCTAAAGCTAACAGAGTGGTGAACAACCACATGTCTTTCTTTACCTCAGCTTTTCTTCTAATTTTCTAACTCGAGTTTCAGCCTCCAGCCAAACTGCTCACAGCAGAGGCCAATCCCCTGTGGTAGGCATTTATTTCGCTTCTTTGCCCAGAGTGTGCTCTGTGCAGTTCCTCAACAAATGCATTAAACGATTGGCATTTTCGGGGTGTCCCCACACTCATGTGGTGGTCCACAAGCTTCTAACTTGTGGGCCACCCCTCCCCACATAAAGGTCAACAGCCAACATGGGATTTTCCCCACAGATGCCTCTTTCCCAAGGCCTATTTCTTTGGTCTCCTGGCTGGCTAGCCAATTGTTGGTTCATAAGCTCAGAATTTCCCTGGAGGAAAATTTGAAACTGGCCCCTGTTCATGGAGGGCAAGGAGAGACTGAAGAAAGAGACCACTCCAGATGGGTAGGTGATAGTTTTAATCAGCAATAAAACTTATATATGAGGTTTGTCTTAGGTGGCAGCAAGGTAGATTTCCATACATACCCACTAGAATCTTAAGAGTTCATGTAGAATCTTAAGAGTTTATATAGCCCTAACAGGGTTCAGTCATATATACAGTCTAGATCTCAATAACACATTACTCTCTCAAAGCTGCATCCTTTTTTTTTTCTTTTTTTAAATATTTATTTATTTATTTGGCGGTGCTGGGTCTTAGTTGCAACACATGGGATCTTTTTTTTTTTTTTGCTGTACACGGGCCTCCCACTGTTGTGGCCTCTCCCTTAGGGGAGCACAGGCTTCGGACTCGCAGGCTCAGCAGCCATGGCTCACGGGCCCAGCCTCTCCGCGGCATGTGAGATCTTCCTGGACCGGAGCACGAACCCGCGTCCCCTGCATCGGCAGGTGGACTCTCAACCACTGCGCCACCAGGGAAGCCCAACACATGGGATCTTCATTGCTGTGTGCGGTATATTTTAGTCATGGCATGTGGGATCTAGTTCCCTGACCAGGGTTCGAACCTGGGCCCCCTGCACTGGGAGCTCAGAGTCTTAACTGCTGGACCACGAGGGAAGTCCCCTGAAAACTGCATCCTTGAAGTACCTCCTAGTAAAGGAACAGCAGGTGGAACATACATTTCAAGGATCAGGGAGAGGGTACGGTGTCTCTGATTGCCCAGGTCTAGTGCACAGGCCAATGGGAGTCATGTTCTCTTAGTGACATAGAAGAATGAGATAGAGTTAGATATCTTCTCTTTCTGTGGTTAGGTCATGTGTGGAGACATCTGAAGTATTTTTTTCCTCAGTGATACAAGAAATCCTAATGTAGTCTTTTGGTTTTGTGGCTGTGAGAGCCATAGCATGGATTATTTACTTTGCTACCATTGATCAAGCCTGAGATAGTATGACCTTGAACTAGCATCTGAGGCAGTGGTTTTGATTTCTCCAATTTTAGGTAATGACAGAGACACCAGATTCCTGGTGTACAAGTTTTGCAGTGCTGTTTCAGTAATATTTCCTAGGAGCCTGGTACACCTTTCAACAATTGTTAAGTACCTAGCATTAAATACATTTCTGTTTAAATTAGCTAGAGCCAGGACTTCCCTGGTGCTCCCGTGGTTAAGGCTCCGCACTCCCAATGTAGGGGGCCCAGGTTCGATCCCTGGTCAGTTCGATCCCGCATGCCACAACTAAGACCCAGTGCAGCCAATAAATAAATAAATATTTTTTAAAAATTTGCTAGAGCCATTTCTGTTATAGGCAACAGCACAATGTGTGACATGCATAAAAACAAACAAAGAAACATTTTTATTTTCTATTCATTCTATACCAGTGGTTTTCAATTGTGGGTGGTTTTGTCTCCCCAGAAGACCTTTGGCAATATGTGAAGACATATTTGAGTTGTCACAACTGGGAAACCTGTGAGTGGGTAGAGGTCAGGGATGTGGTAAAATATTGTATGATACACAGGGCACCCCCCCGCCCCCATGCCACACGACCACCACTACCATTTGCAAGTGAATTATCTGGCCCAAAATGTTAATAGTACCAAGACTGATAAATCCTGACCTACATGAAGTCCTAGGATTTTGACAGTAAGTGTGTAAAGAAGAGTAACATGTAAGAAATATATTGGAACTAAAATTGATGATGCAATTGACATGAAATACGTATTCGAAGCAGAACGTGTTTGGAAAGGATATAATGAATTAAATCAGAATGCACTTAATGCTTTATCTTTAATTCATAAAACAAATGCATATACAGACAGGGCTTTGCATGTGTCACACATTTGTCTAAGTACCTTATAATTATTGACTTATTTAATTCTCACAACAACTCTATGGGATTGCTAACATTATTTTCCACAAATAAGTTAACTGCTATACCAAACCACCTCCAAATATCAGCTTTTTATACAATTGAGGTTTATTTTTCACTTATGTCAGAGTCTAATGTGAGTTTGATTTGGCTTCTCTATCCCTTTTAGAGACAAGATTATCTCCAATGAACCATGTTTTGATTCCTTAGCCAAAGATACACATATTAAAATGGTTATTTTATTACACTAAGTTTGTGTGGTTTGTTTTTCAGTAATGGACCACCAGAACAAGTATTCCAGGAATACAAGATTAGTTTAGCATTCAAAATCAACATAATTCATCATATTAATGGACTAGGGAAAAATAGTATATAATCATCTCAATTGATGCAGAAAACATTTTGAAAATATTCAACACACATTCATGGAAAAAACATTCAGAAAACTAGAAATAGGGGTAAATTTCTAAATTACTTCTAAAAAGAAGTAAATTTCATAAACAGTATTTGGGAAAACTCCACAGTTATTGTCATACTCAAAAGTGAAAGGTTGAATACCTTTTCACATATAATCAGGAAAAATGCAAGGATGTGTGTTTCCACCATTTCTATCCAGTTGTTTACTGGAGGAGCTAGCTGGTGCAATGAGGCAAGAAAAGTAACAAAGATTGAAAAGAGAGAAATAAAACCTATTTTACTTGCAGATGTTGTGTTGTGGTTGTATGCATATAACTATACACAAGATACAAAAAAGATACCAGGTTTTATAAGTCAGTGTAGGAGGACATAAGATATAAGGTCAATACAAAAAAAAAAAAAAAGTAATTGGGTTTCTATGTACTTATATTTCTACATATTTTTAAATTTATAAGGCAATTTGAAAATTAAAATATACTGTTTACAAATGCATAAACCATACAAGACCTTCACACTGAAAACTACAACATCTTGGGGGAGAAATTAAAAGAGACCTAATAGATGAAAAGCTATGCTCTGTTCATATATCAAAAGATTCAACAGTATTATGTCAATTTTGCCCAAATAAATCTATGTATTCAAAATAATCTGTATAAAATCTCATTATATTAGCTGATTCTAAAATTCATTCAGAAATGTAAAAGAAACCCAACATAGTCAAAATAATTGGGAAAAAAGATAACATATATGAGGACTTACACCACCAGGGTTCAAGATTTAATATGAAGCTACTTTAATCAATGCAATGTATTATTGGTGCAAGGATAGAAATAAGTTTTATTGCAATAGAATAGATAGTTCACAAATAGATGCACACATATATGGTCTCTCCAAAATGTGACAAGTTAATTCAATGGGGAAATAAATATTTTTAAACCCAGAATTCTATAATTCTTAGAAATCATATCTAGAAAACATACTCCCTGGCTCTATTTTTGTTTAATTACTACTTTTGTCTCATTACCCATGAATGAAACTTTCTGGTCTCCACACTCACCTCCACATGTCAAATTACAGATCCAAATAGAAAAATAATATAATCTAAATTTAATTATTTTGCTCTGCATTTAGTTATTTGAATTCTTGAATTCTAAAGTTCTGAACCTTTGATTTATCCAGTGTCTTTTCTCAAATATCTCTGAAGTATCTTTTAAAGAGAACTCAGAAAAATGTCCTTGTGTCTCTGTCTAGCTATACATAATTTACCTGTCAGGGAAGCAATATACAGTAAATGCTATAAATATTGTATCAATTGGAATTTTTGAAGGAACCAATTTACTCTCTGTAGGTTTTTACCAGTGCCTGAAAACACTATTCTAGATTAGTTATATAAAATTTTGAAATGTTTCTTATCTTTGTAATATCATTTTCTCTTTATTTGTGATCCACTTATATATTGTTATTTTAAGTGTGTGCTCAGTCTACCTGTTCTATAATTTAGCTTTATTAAATCTTAAAGACTAAACTCAATAGGTAATACCATTTCTATTGGTGAGCAAGTCCTTTAAACATATTCATTAACATTTTTATATTTTAACTTAACAATGGATTCTACTCAGAGCAAAAATGATACAATCATAATCATTTGTTTGGGAATAAGGTAATTTTTCAGTGAAGAAAAGTTGATTAAACAGTGTTTCTGAGAGATTATATTTTTAATGTTAGGGAATAATAAAGTACAATGGCTGAGCTATCTGATTGACCAAGATAGTTGTTTTATTATATAATTAAGACATCATTCATATAATAGAACATTTTCAAAAAACAAGCCTCTGCTTGCAAAACTACTGCCAACATGATGCAAAAGCACTGGTTGAAAAGTATCATACTAAAACCAAGATGATTTTCAAAACATGGGATAATGTTCTCATGGATAGACTTTATTTTTGTAATAAAAGAATGTTATATCACAAGATAATATGATCCTGTATGAAGCAGGTGGTTAGGGAGCAAATAAATTACTGGCAGATTTCTAATTATAATACACTTTTTGTCTTTCATGATAAACAACAGATGTGTGTTTACGAAAATACATTATAGTAGAATCAGGTCAACAGAGTTTAAATGAAAAAGGCTTAATTTATCTGTATTCCCATTTGAATTCAAGGGGCTGGCCTATTTAAAGGAGCCATCATTTAGTAACATGAGTTCAAAGGAGATTTATTTAAATGGACCAATGAGTACCTTTTTCATTAATTTTCCAGATAGAAAGGAAGATAATTTCAGAGTGCAAATAGATATGGGAGAAAATAACAAATCAAAACAAAACAGAGCAGATACAAAAAGAGAATATTATAAAATAATGAAAAGCTAAGTCTAACCACACTATTTCTTAAGTATTGATAGTATATTGAAGTCTTTTACTATTTAACTTTCTTTCTAACATTTAATGATGTTAAATTTATTTTCTATCATCAGTTATCTGAATTTTGATCTTTTGATAAAGAAGGAAAATAGCATTTATTTTTAAGTGCAAATCAAGTAACCAAAATAACTCAAGCATTGAAATATTTTCTGGATGTGAGTTGGAAAATTAAAAGGATGAAGTTGGAGTTCAGAGAGTGGTAACAGATCCATTTTTGCTGTTAACTAGCTGTGAAACACGGCAATACTTTAAATAGTTGTGTTTTCAAAAACTAACTGATATATTTTCAAACCCTATATTATGCCATGAAAAGGAAGCAATATTTAACATCATCTCAGGCCTTATTTCATTCATCTGTATTATTTATATGCTATTAATATGTTTTAAGGAACTGCATTGATGCTATCAAAATATATAGTATTTAATGCACTGAATTGCTCAATTAATAAAGGCTAGCTTAAGTCATGTTTTTATGTACACTTTCTCCACTTTTCCACATAGTATTTTCTATGCATTATCTAATCCTTTCCTTTTATTTGAATTAACCTATCACACTCTTACAATTTAGTATTGGCACAGCTCAACGAAGGAGACTATTTGCTATAGTCTTCCCTCTAATAATATATAATATATAGAGAGATATTTGCATTTGCACATGTAAAATAGCAACTATAATAAAGACAATAGTTGTTGAAACCACTCATAGATGCTTTAGAAGTTTAAAAGCCATTAAGGGGGACTTCCCTGGTGGCGCAGTGGTTGAGAGTCCACCTGCCAATTGGGGGGACATGGGTTCCATCCCTGGTCCAGGAAGATCCCACATGCCATGGAGTAACTAAGCCCATGTGCCACAACTACTGAGGCTGTGCTCTAGAGCCCGTGAGCCACAAGTACTGAGCCCACATGCCACAACTACTGAAGCCCGTGTGCCTAGAGCCCTGCTCCACAACATGAGAAGCCACTGCAATGAGAAGCCCATGCACCACAACAAAGAGTAGCCCCTGCTTGATGCAACTAGAGAAAGCCTGCTCAAAGCAATGAAGACACCACACAACCAAAAATAAGTAAATAAATAAAATTGATTCTTTACAAAAATAAAATAAAATAAAATAAAAACCATCAAGAACACATTCGAAGAAATTCTTATGCACAGGTTCACAAAAGAAATAGGATTTAATCTACATTTTTTCCCCCAATTTTCTATTGCTGTATAACACACCACCACGTTTTGGTGGATTAATAAACAACCATTTTGTGATACTCACCGACTCTGAAGCAAGAATTAAGACAAGCACAGTGGAGATGTCTTGTCTCTGTTCCTCACTATATGATTTATGAGGCCACAGCTTGGAACCCTCAAATGCCAGTGAGTAGATCATGTGCGGGCTTTGTCACTCATATGTTGGCTGTGTAGACTGAGATGCCTCAAAATCAGGACTTAGTTGGAACTGCCATCCAGAGAGCCTACACATGGCTTCTCCATTTGATCTGAGTTTCTCACAGTGTAGTGACTGGTCTCTGAAAGGGAGATCTGGAGTGGGAGAGACCAAGGGAGAAACTGCATGGCCTTTTATAGCCTAGTATCAGAAGCACCGTAGCATCACTTCTGCGGTTGTCTATTGGTCAAAGCAGACACAAGTCCATCCAGTTTCAAGTCAAGGGTATATTAAGCTGGAAACTGTAGAAGGTCTGAAATGTTATCCACTTGTTATATAAATGAGCCAAAGATGATCCCTGTATATTGGCTCTACGTTTAATTCACAGCAGGTGGGGGGCCCATTTGCTCAAAAACCTGTCAGTACCAAGCTCAAATTTTTACAATCCAACTGTTTTAAAGCTAGCCCAAGTAAAAGCAGATATTTTAAGCCATTTTGAAACTACATTGAATATCCCATGAAACTGTGCTTCAAATCTGTTAGCCATAGATAAGATAAGCCCTAGGGTTATAAATGACCCCAAGCTACTGCTGCCCTCAGAGTTCTCTGACCCAGAGACACCCCCATGATGCTGTTAGTTGACAGCATGTAGACGGGTGAACCCCTTCTCTGATTTCATTCCCTCCCAGAAGCTCCCTTGCCTTTCTCATTTTCTGGATAGTGGGCCCCATGCTATGACCTCTGGAAGGTCTCCTTGAGAACCATCACCCCTACCTCCACATCTGTACAAACCTGTCAAAACACCACCCAAATAAAGTTTGTTGTATGCTACTGCCACCTCGTGGTCACATACATTTCCTTGATCAGCTCCCAGGTCCCTCAAACTCACTACATTTACATGAAAACAAACAAGCCTAACCACAGTGAGTATGTGTATTGGCAGGAGACAGAAGCCTTTCTGGATCAGAGAAACAGACAGCTGATTACTCATAGCAAAATGCAGCAGCCAGAGTCCCAATCCCCACAGAGCAATAAGATAACAGCCAAACCCAAAACTGAGATTTGGAGATATAGGTTGCTGGTACACCTACCCTTCCCCCTCCAGAAAGATAGAGATGTACTTATTAAGTAAATCTTGTTTGTGGGGAGGAACAGGCGAGAGGTTCATTACCCTGGGATATAAGCAAATATCTCTAGGAAGGAGAAGGGAAGGGCATTAAGACTAAATCCTTCAGGAGGTTCTTGTTTTTAGAGATTCTCTACAGCTTTCAAGTTTGTTATGCAAACATCCTTTCAGTGCCATTTGCTCACAAGGCCTGGACCACGCTGAAACGTAAGACTTTTTAGGGGAAATTATCTCCCTAGACGGTAGAGGCCCACCTCTTGAGAAGGGGGCCAAACAGGGATAGCTTGTCTCTGTTTCATGTGTCTAAGGCCTTGGCTAGGAAGACACAAAGGGCTTGGGATGAGTCCCTGGCCTTGGGCTGCAATCACCTAGAGACTCCTTTACTCACATATCTGGTGGATGGAATGTGATGGCTTGAAAGTTCTGCTCACCTTGGATTGTTGACTGGAACACATGGCTTCTCCATCTGTATTGGACTTCTCACACGTAGGCTTATTGGTCTTAGAGGGAGTTTCTCAAGAGATAACTTGCCACAGCAAAGATTTCAAGAGAACCAGATAGAAGCTGCATGACTTTTCATGACCAGCCTTGGAAATCACATAGAATCTCTTCTGCCGTACTCAACTGGCTGACACAACCACATGGTTGACTAATATATTATAGGAAGGGACATAAAGCATACTTGCCAATGGGGGAGAGCCAAAAACTTAAGGTTACATTTTAAAATGGCCACAATCTTGAAAGATCCTGGGAATATGTCTCAGAGGAAGCATGTGAACAAAGATCCAAAGGTGTATAGGCAAAACTAGGCAAAAATCACAACATAGGTCAATTAGTTGTAGTCATCTGACTAAAGAACAGGTATTAGAGTTGGAACATTGGGTAATAAAACAATAAAACTAGGTTGAGCAAGTGATCAATATTCCTGAATGTCAGGATAAGCAGTTGTGTTTCTCTCTTAGAAAATAAAATTTGATATGTCAAAATTAGTTATTATAGGAAAAATTAGAACTTTGTTAGACTACACTTATTTTATGGTTTACCTTGTTGGGGAGGAAGAAATCTCCCCCTACCCTTCCAAATTATTCTGGCTGGCCTAAGAATTAAATTGACATGAGAAAGATTAACAGGAGAAAATCAAATTTAATAACATGTA
This sequence comes from Mesoplodon densirostris, assembly GCF_025265405.1. NCBI lineage: Eukaryota > Metazoa > Chordata > Mammalia > Artiodactyla > Ziphiidae > Mesoplodon > Mesoplodon densirostris. The sequence goes on from NC_082661.1 coordinate 95,647,108, forward strand.
TACATGGGAGAGACCCAGGAAACCTGAGTAACTCACCAAAATGGCCAACGTCCTCATCCTAAATACCATCTTCAGCTAAAGACAAAAGAGGATATTGGGGGCAGTGGTTTGGGACTTCAAAAGGGAGGAAGGCAATTGACATAAAGATGGGACACAGGGTGAACTCTGATCTTCAGGTCCTGCAGAGTTTTCCCATCACACCCAGTCCATATTCTTGGCAGGTATCACTGATGATATAGCTCTGCTCTGGGAACAGGACCTTTAAATTCTTTTAGGTAGTTAAGGAGGAGATAACAAGAAACATTTCCTGAGTCTTTTGCTTCAAAAAATAATCAGCCTAAATTAATCCATTAATCCTCATGCCAAAGAGACACTTTTTTTTTGCAGTACACGGGCCTCTCACTGTTGTGGCTCAGGACACGCAGGTTCAGCAGCCATGGCTCACGGGCCCAGCCGCTCCGCAGCATGTGGGATCTTCCCGGACTGGGGCACGAACCCGTGTCCCCTGCATTGGCAGGCGGACTCTCAACCACTGCGCCACCAGGGAAGCCCAAAGAGATACATTTTAGGGTGGCAAATTTTGCTTCCCTATAACCTATTTACTCATTTATTCTTATTATGTTTTGAGATTTAACAATCTTTACACTATCTCTCTTGGTCTTATCACACGTGAACTTTTAATAGTTTTTAAAATAATTAAAATTTATCTTATGGCTAGAAAAACTTTGAAGAAAATATGCTATATAGCTCATATACCTCTTCAGAAAAATATGTAAGTATTCATTTAAAAGGGATAAAATTGTAATTGACTGCTTATGTATAATTTAATTGCCTGATAATTCAAAGACTGAGAAAAGTTGTTCTTATTCCAGAAATTCATAGATAATTTATAATAATCTTCCCAATCAAGAAAGAGATGAACCAACATATTTTGGTGCCAGACACCAAGTCAGGCACTTCACTGAAAAGCATTAGTTTAATTTTAAAACCTACCCTGCATATTATTTTCTTCATTTTAAAAACTGAGAAAGTAATCTTATGCACAGAAATCTTGAAGGACTTATACACAGTCTCATTTGCCAGTAACTAGTAGAACCAGAATTCAGATGCAGGCACCTCTAGACACCATTTGCTTATCTGATACCTATCATTAGGCAGTTTGGTTGCCTCACATGGTTTCTTTTGTATTTTGATGTGTGTTACCATAAATCAAGTCTAAGATATAGAGTTAAATATTAAACTTATCGGTCCAAAGATATAGAAATTACTGTCTTGCTCATTCTTATGCTAAGAAGTTATATTCTTTAGAAAAATTTCACCTTTTAAAAATACAAACTGAACACAAGATGATCTGATTTCCTCAGATTATCTTCTTATACTTTCAAGTGTATCTAGATAAGACAGAGAAATATTTTCAAAGACAGGTATTGGAATATACATTTATGACTCATATTCAGAGATTTTAAAGGCATTTAATAATAAATAATTTCTATTTTGGAACCTTTACTTCAGAGAAGAAAGAAAGGTTACTTAGAGAGATATTCACAGAAGCATAAAGTTGCAAACAGAAGTAAAAATAGCCACAACAAACGTTTTTAAATAACAACGTAATAAGATCCACTCTTACTTACACCTTACCATTCAATAAAGTTTGTTAAGCTAGTTTCCTCGTTGTAATTCTTATAGTCAACTTTCCTCCTCTTTTTTTTTCTCCCCCATCTCTGTGGTGAAGAAGCCAATGCATATGAGTGCCCAGGGAAGCTGTTTAAAAAATTCACTCTTTTACTTCTTGGCCATAAAATAGAAAGTATAATATATTCATATATATAAATAGACTCACATCTGAGGATTCTTCTCTCTTTCCTCTACCCTTGCCACTTGGAAGTCCAGTTTCATGAACATGCCTGCTACCATTGATATGTTTGATATACCAATGGTACCTACTACTTTGGAGTCTTCATCTAGCTAAATTCTCCTCATTCTTGAAGTCTCAGTTTAGATGCTTTTCCTCTATGAAGCCTCCATGAACCCTCTTATCCACTCTGGGATTCTTCCCCCTGCACTGCCGTGGCTTTAATGGCTTACTGACTTGTTCATATTTTACTGAATTGTGAATCATTGGAGGATTGGAACTGCATCTGTTGGGTATCCGCATGCATCAGGTGACGGGCATTACCTAGTGAAACTGCTCGTCATGCTGTAGATGCTCAGTCAATATTTATGGGAAGAGAGACAGTTACTGAAGTCGAAAGTACAAAAATACAAACGTTGCTTTCTTTTTTCAATTGAAAGAGATTACATTCTGGAATGTTTACTTTTCTACATCTTAAACTGACATTTTTTTTCCTCCTTAAAAGTTATATCTTAATTTTCTTGCACAAAAAAGCCATTTAAGAAATTACTCTGGTGTCCTGAATAATTCCCATTCTAAGCAGGAATCGATACTCAGCTTTTGACCAAACTAAACACAAAAGAATATATATCTGTAAATCATGTCTGTCCTCACCCTGAAAGTACTTACTTTGTTATATTTTACATGGTTTTTATTGTTGACTTCACATCTTCATCTTTTGCAGTTTCCTTCTTTTTTATACGCCAAAGTACTTTGAATTGTTTTGCTATGTTTAGAAAAACAATTTTACACAGAGCAAAATGGCTCTTCATATACTGCCACGTTAATTAACTCCTTCACATAAATTTATTTTTAGGTATATTGGATTAATGATTCTTTGCTAGTGCATGTATTTGTTAAGATACAGGGATAGTTTATGGAGTGTACAGGGTTTTCATAATAATTGAGAATTAATATTAACTCCAAGCAATTCTATAGCAATAAAAAAAATGGAGACTTTATAAAAATACACAAACTCATAGAGCATAAATTTTACTATTGGTATAGCGGGACTCGTGTTTTTGGATAGTGTGATTGGTGAGATGAAGAATATTAAGTTTAAGGACAATTTAACACTTCATTAGGAACTTTCTGATGAGGCTTCTTATCCTTTTTGATTATAAATATCATCAATCTAAATAGTGTTATTTTGCTGTAACATTTCTACAAATTCATCAAATTACTTTACCAAATGACTTCTGATTTAAACATTTATACAATTATGATAAAAGGCAATAAATTACATTTTTAAGATTATTCAAATGAAACATTATTTGGCTTGAATAGCTCAAACGTATAAAAGAACCTCAGTCACTTTGCAATGATTCCTGAATTTAAACATAAATGGAATGAATTTCAGAATATTTTACTTGGAGGATTAACTCAAAAGAGCTCAAATGTCTATCTAACTTATCTAGATAATTACTTAAAGTCCCTGTTTCATTGTACTTGAAAGAGGAACTCTAGCAGAGATTAAGGTCTAGATGTTAGCATGTCTTTGCATACTAGGCAATATGAAAACATGTTCTGAGTTTTTCACACAGTCTTAACTGGAAGTTACCAGATGGAAAATAGTCCCAAATGAAAAATAAGTCTAATTTAAATCTTGGTAAATATTAGAAAACAACAGTGTATATCTAAGATGTCAGACAGTAAAGCAATCTCCAGAAGGAAACAAACAAAAGAGTAACGTAGGTGGAAATACAAGTATAAAAATGAAGAGTGAAAGTACATGGCTCTTCAGGTGTACTAAAATAAGCCCAATAAGTAAGAATTTTAATTAAAAATAAAGTATACTTATTATATGTCTCAGTTTTCTATGCTACTTCTATTTACTGTAGCTGGTAAATCTTTGCTTGGACATTGCTCCATATGAAAAGTGACTTGGTGAAAAGGTGAATAGCCTTGTGTGCAAATCAAAACATCTTTCCAAAGATGTACATTCTAATTTAGGAGTCATTTGGAGATGTCTCTTAATTCTCAGTTGTCTGATGACAACTTTAAAATTTTAAAGTTTCTTTATCACACATCACACATTGGTAATTGGATTTTTAAAATAGCCTTGTTAAATAACTCCTATTAATATAACTCATTAAATAGGAGAGATGAAGATGGATATTTCCATTTTATACATAAGGAAATTTAAGTTCTCTGAGTCCTAATTCCATTCTTTCCATTGCCTAATGCTAATATTGTCTCTCTTAGTCAGCTGTTGAATAATTCCATTAATTTCATTCTGTATACATTAGGAATTGTTTTTAATTGAACAGGTTCTTGTTATCTATACTGGTGAATTTTTGCCTAGGTGGTTATCTATAGTGATGAATCTTTTCTCACTCATTAAGTGTGTATGTTAATATATGTAAATATAAATAGAAGTATATCAAGAACATAGGTACATATGTATGCATGTGTATATGTGTGTGAATACATAAATATATTTGCATATATATACATTTACATACATATAAATTCCAATACACCAAGGTAAAAAAAATAAGCAAATATTAGTATTTCTCCTGAAAAAAAATTACATATTGCTATTACCTGCAGTTTTAGAAACAACATGTAGAGGTTATGGAGTAATGTTTGCATATTTGTAAACATGAAACATTAAAAATTGGAAGTGTCATATTTGCTTTTCTAAAGGAATTATATATATTTATTTCTTGGAGGAAATTTCCCTCTTTTTACACGGCATAGTTTATTGTAAGCAGTAGTAGTGATACATATAATGATCAATTCTATTTCATTATCTCTCTGTTTATATTCTCATGAAAATTGAAATATGCAATCATGAGAATTGTGTATGTATGGCTTATGGTATTCAATAAAGAGAGAACAAATACCTTTTTCAATTACTCACCCATGACTTTTGCAGCTCTGCTGTATAAATACGTTTATAAATCAATGGTCTAATTTCTTAAGATGAATAGCAAATGTTTATTTAAACCCTGGGCTATTTACCAACATATACATCAAAAGTTAGGCATTACACAATTATAGAAGATGACTTTCATAACTGCATGTGGCTGTCTGAAGTATCTCCAACTCTGCATATGTAGATTTTACCTTCTAGATATTATATTACATAAATTGTAACATGCAGTACTTAGATATAAGTCTGAATCATCATAACTCTAAAAATTAAACAAGAATTTCAATACCAGTGCATTAGATTAGTTCTATATGTTAAAAAATTCAATTTAACAAATTCATTGTGTCTTTTATGTAGTGTTACTATTCTAGGACAATAGTAAATAAAAGGGAGTTATTATGCTCCAAAGTTATTGGAGCTTACGTTCTAGTAAAATTGAAATATAGGAAGAAAGTGTAGTGGATTAAATATTCTTACAAATTCTCTGTCACTTTTGCCCTACCCAGGTACGTGGGGGAGTTTCTTGCCTTTTGGGAGGTCTGAGGTCTTCTGCCAGTGTTCAGTAGGTGTTCTGTAGGAGTTGTTCCACGTGTAGATGTATTTCTGGTATATCTGTGGGGAGGAAGGTGATCTCCACGTCTTACTCCTCCGCCATCTTGAAGGTCCCCTCCCTGGAACTCTTTAAAAATAATGAAAATAAATTTGTTGGCAGGGCGTGTAAGGATGGGCTGAAGCTACTCCACCATGAGGCGATCAGAAATTGCACCAAGACCACCCTAGTTAATTTTAATATTCGTCATAGCTGTGAACCAGTGCTACTATGATTCCATTAATAGTGTTGCCCAGTGAGCTCCACTAAAATATTCAGCCAGACTCTCTAAGAATTATCTCTCGTCATACTCTCAACTTATAAAATAATACTTGTATAAACAATTTTTTGCAGTGATAATTCTGCATAACTAGCAACCCGCATACATGGGGCTTTCAGCACACGGCTTTTTGCTTTCTTGCTCGGTAGTCTGTGAGTCATCTGTGACTTCAAGGTAGTTTGTAGGGTCAGTTTGGATTGTCTCTAGACTGCAGCCCACAGGTTATGCTTGGGACTTCTCCACACATCCCTTATTTTGTGACCCATGCTGAAGGATCAATGGCTCCTTATGGCATAGGTTTCTTATAATGGATGGTAGGAGAAAAAGAGGGCTGGCAGAACTCGCATGTCTTTTAAGACATGCTCAGAAATAGTGCTCTGTCATTCTGTCATTTGACTGGACAAACAACTTTCATGTACAGACCCAATGGGCTATGAGGCAAGGACTACATCCACATGGAAAGCATGGCAAGGGCAGGAGGGGGAGGAGGGGTTTGGAATAAATACTACTACTTACCACAGTGCTCATGGATATACTAACGACATGGTGTACTTGCAGCATCTAGAAAAAGCAGTGCAAAAATCATTTTATTTTGCAAGTAGCGTTTTACATCTTGATCAAGGCTACTGTTGGCTTTCATGTATTTAATACAGATTTGACTAAAGTTAACTTATTATACAGTATTCACTGAATAGGAGAGTATTTTGATTCATTTTCTTAAATACTTAAATATATGATCCTGAATAAGCTTTTATTTTTTATGGTTTATATTGGCACTTGAATTGCAATTTAAAAATATGTGTTTTATATGATTCTTTGTATGGTATTGAAGACTCAAAAAAGGCAAATATTCTTGTGAAGTGAATGCAATATTAATTCATTGAATACGTTTTGTAAGCATATATTTTGTAATTTCTATTGAAAAGATGATCACTTTTTAGTCATATATTGATTATTGTTCTGCATGGTTGTCAAAATTTTGAACAGTCCCTTTATATCCTAATTAGAAAAGTATATATAAAGCAGTCTTGCTGCCATATTTCTACTAGAGTGAGAAATAGCAAGCATATTTCTGTATTAAATATTGAAAACTAGAAAATTAGAATCAAGGTCTTCAAGAACAGGGTTTTTTTTATTATCTATCAGAAGTTAATTTATTTGTCCAAATGTCTGATGTATCCATTTCCTCTTACAATGTGCTGTGAAGTTAGTGTGCTAAACCCTCTACTGACATTGTCTTAAAGAATCACCACAAAAAAGAAATTATTATACCAATTTCACAGAAAAATAAGAGACTGAACACTTAATTAAGGAACAGAATATAGTAAGAAATTCAAAAAAGTCATTCAATTGGATGTTCTTTTTTACTTTTTAAAATAACTATCACTCAAAGAAAAGTTCCATGAATTTTGAACTCTATTCAGCTTTATCTGTTTAGACCTGCTGAGAAAGCAAAAAGTTAATTATATTCTAATTCCCAATTCCCATGAAAACTTTATAATTCAGATATATCAACAAAAGTCAAAATAATTAGAAGTGGTCAGCAAAGAGCTTATTACTAATTATTATTAATAATCTACAATTAACTTGCAAGAAATCACATAGCATAAAGTACCAAAAAGTATTATCTTAGGTGGACAGACTAAAGAAACATTGAAAAAGATAAAGTATTATGTGCATTTCAATGGCCAAATTTTTCAGTCTTGATGTTAATTTGGCAATTACTGCTTTTAATTTAAATAGGAAATAAATTTAAGTAAACACATATTTGGTAAGGATTGTTAACAGGTAGAAAGGTAATTTTTATAAAGCAAAGATTTGGAATAACCAAAAATCCACAGCTAAACTGTTGTTTGTGAGCTGTAACTTATCTTGAAATGTATTAGGGCATAATAAGTTCATGTACATAGTTGAAATGATGGCTTTGTTGTAATAATATCTTGCATTTATATAGCACATTACAGTGAATAAAGCATAGTCACGTGCATAATTTTGAGGATCATTTGGTAAGACCTCAAAATATCAAGGTGACTTAGATTTGGTAGCGTTATTCAGATTTGATAAATCATCCATCTGGGTTTAAAAAGTTAAATAAATTATTCAAAATTAGACTGTAGTCAAGTGTGAGAGTCATGAATATAAGCCAGTCATTATAATTAGGTCCTGCATTCTTTGCACTATCTTAAAGATGTTGGACACTTATTACATATCTACAGCACATCACTTTGGGTTCACTATTTTTTTTAAACGTATTAGTATGCCCTTTTAAAAAACATATTTATTTATTTATTTATTTGGTTGCACTGGGTGTTAGTTGCGGCAGGCAGGCTCCTTAGTTGCTGCTTGTGGGCTCCTTAGGTGTGGCAGGTGGGCTCCTCAGTTGTGGCATGTGAACTCTTAGTTACGGCATGCATGTGGGATCTAGTTCCCTGACCAGGGATCGAACCCAGGGCCCTGCATTGGGAGCACAGAGTCTTATCCACTGCGCCATGAGGGAAGTCCCTCACTATTGTGTATCATATACCAATCCTATGGGAAATTTATCTTAACAAATTAGAAAGTGAAATTTCAGAACTTGTCAATATTTGATAAAAGTTTCAATTTGAAGATATCTTTGTCCTTTTTACTACATCTTATCTACATGCCCAATAAGATCTAGAGTTTAAAAATTATGATTGGACCACAAAATATGGAAGCAGCAAGGCAAGGTATAATACAAACTTTTCTTTGTTCCTCTTTTCTTTCATATTTCTTCAATTTACTTTTCGTTTTTGTTTCCCCTTACTTTCTTTTATTTTCTTTTACTTTCTCTTTTCCTCATTTATTGGTAAAATCATTAAAAAATTAAATCTCCTATAGAACAAAATTGCTATGTTGAATAGGCGTAGTCAGCCATAATAGTCGACAGACTTCCCTCTTCTCTGAGGCTTCCCTTGTAAACCATTGTAAATAAAAATGTTAAAAATGCCTGCTGAAGAAATCTGTTACATAATAATTGCTTTGCTATATAGTTTGGCTGGGAAATATAGAAAACAAGCAAAGTTCACAGACATAGTAACTTGCTATACCATGAAGCAGATTTAGGGGAAAAGTGGGAAGAAATTGTTAAGAGAATTGAAACTATAATTTCTAATAATTTTAGAAAGGACTTTAAGATTATATCATCTAATTACAACATTTAACAGATGAGAACAAATGGCCAGGGAAGGTATATGCCTTGGCTAAAATCATATGGTAGAAAGGAGCTTACAAATAACCACGTTGGCATCAACTTTACACATAGATTTTAGACAGATAGCATCTTTTTTTTTTTTTTTTAGAAAGTGTCTCCTGACTTCTTTTAAATACATTTATTTATTTATTTATTTATAGCTGTATTGGGTCTTCGTTTCTGTGCAAGGGCTTTCTCTAGTTGCGGCGAGTGGGGGCCACTCTTCATTGCAGTGCACGGGCCTCTCACTATCGCTCCTTCTCGTTGTGGAGCACAGGCTCTAGATGCACAGGCTCAGTAGTTGTGGCTCACAGGACCAGTTGCTCCGCGGCATGTGGGATCTTCCCAGACCAGGGCTCGAACCCGTGTCTCCTGCATCAGCAGGCAGATTCTCAACCACTGCGCCACCAGGGAAGCCCGAGACAGATAGCATCTTAATATAGCTTTCTTATGGCATATATGACAGTATCAAATGTATTATATGTGGATGTCACTGCAAAATTGAATGTCTATATTTAGATATTTTATTATATGTAGACTAGATGGCTATACCATTTCCTAGGAATTTGAAGTCACCTCTTTTCTACCTATCCAACAATCTTAGGGAATAATATGTGACATTTTATGGACTGACCTGGAAGTTACACTCATTACTTTTATCCTTGTCTCCTGTATCATAACAAGTGCCATGAATCCATCCAGTTGCAAAGAGACTGGGGAGTTTATGCTTCCTGACTGCTCATAGGAAAATGCATTGATTGGTGAACATGTAGAAATAATAAATAAATAAAATTGAGTACCTAGTCTTTAGGCACCAATAAATGACTTTTGAATAGAGAAACAGGTTAAAAATAAAGGGATGACAAAATTTGTACCATGAAAACACTAATAAAAAGAAAACTAGAATAGCTATATTGATTTAAGAAAAGGCATACTATACTTCAGAAAAATGAAGATTATCAGGGATAACGAAAGGCAAAACATAATGATAAAGTGGTCAGTTCTCCATTTCTATAAACGGAGCATTCTAACGTTTCTAGAAGAAAACATAGGAGAAATTTTGGATTTGGTGGTGAGTTTTCAGCTGCAATGCCAAAAGCATATTCCATGAATAAAAAATAAGTTGGATTTTATTAAAATTAAATTATTTAAAATTAAATTATCTGGTAGAATTAAATTTTTTTAAATTAAAAACTTTTGCCCTGAAAAAGATACTGTTAAGAGAATGAAAAGGCCAGTCACTCCCTGGGAGAAAATAATTGTATAAAACAATCTATATCACAAATGTATGAAATAACTCACTGAAAGAAGTGGGGGAACAGATGCTGAGCTGTGTAAGTTTGGAAATGTGAGGAACTGTAAGGCTAACGGCAAAATAATCTGTCCATAAACACTGTCCTCTAGTTGTAAAGTTGTTTTGTATAGGGTACAGCTTAACAATTCTGGTACCATTATATATGTATTCTTAAATTTGACAATTAAGTCCGTGGATGCTGGATGGTGAGGCCTGTGTTTCTCACTGTTGTAGTTAGAGGTTTAGAAAAGCCAGAGAAGAAGGTGAGAATGATGTGTATGGAGTTGGAATAGAATTTGAGATGGGAGGAACTCATGATGTGCTTAATAAACTTGCAGATGGATACATATAGAAATATTTATAGATAGGTGTACATACACCAGTTAGTAATTTCCACATCTATTTCCTTGCTCAGATTGCTAAGAAACCCAAGACAACATCCCAGTAGTAACCATCAGTTCCCAGATACTTGTTTCTAATACCAACTCTAATATGATTCTTCAAAAAATGAATCAGATTTCCTGAAGAAATGGCTGATTTTAGGTCAGGGAAAGAAATATACAAGATGAGTGTCTAGTATACCATAGTGCTATAAAGTAAGGAAGTGATACACACACACACACACACACACACACACACACAAAATGAGTCAAAAGGACACAGGAGCCAATGAAAAGAGCCTCCAAAGGCCATAGCTAGACCAATATGAGCAATAAGATAATAAAGTAGCATTAAATTATAACTTAATGTATAAATAAATACCCATGAGTCCATATTATTACAAATAAATGATTGGATATATTCACAAATGGGGGAGAATAGACAAATCCCCCATGCAGAAGAATTGCAAATACTTTATATAAACACTCCTTCTCAAAAAGATTGCATAACTCCCAATTCCTTAATGTGAACTTCATACAGATGTTTCTTTAAAAGAGTAGAGTGTACTAAGAAGCGGAAGAAGATACCTAAGAAAGGTCAGAAGAAAAAAGGTTTTCGGAGGTGGGTGTACATATTTAATTTATTTATTTTTTATCATCCTGGGATATTTCTAATTTCACTGTATGTAGGTTTTTTCCTCGGAATTCATTAATTATTTGCTCTGGACATGTGGAAAGATCGTTATTAATAAAATTGATTTTACTTACAAAAAAAAAGAGTAGAGTGTGACAAAGGATAAAAAGATCAACTGTACAGTGGAAAAAAAAGCCTGACAAACCCTACCTTTGCCAGGGCATCATGGTTAACATCAACAGTAATAGCATCAATAATTTGTATGTATTTCTGTGATGGTGTGGTGTGAATGGCAGTTTATCTGTGTGGTCTTCCTCCCCCAAACACATAACTCCAGTCTAATCATGAGAAAAATTATCAGACAAATTACCAACTGAGGGAAATCTACAAAATACCTGACTAGTATTCTTCTGAATTGTCAAGATCATCAAAAGTAACAAATGTCTGGGAAACTGTTACAATCTAGAATAATCTAAGGGGACATGATGGCTAACTGTAATGTGATATTCTGGTTGGGAGTTTGGAACACATAAGGGAAATTAGGTCAAAACTAAGGCAATCTGAATAAAACATAGATTTTAGTTAATAGTTCTGGATCAATTATGGATGAAGAATGATGCATTTGTTCTGATGAATGTCCCATACTCATGCACGTTGTTAACCACAAGGGAAACAGTGTTGGGTATGTGGGAATGCTCTGTACAATCTTTGCAATATTTCTGTAAATCTAAAACTATTTTAAAATATATCTATATCTATTTAAAAGCATTAAATAGATCAGCCAAATGATTCTCCCTAAACTTATGATATTTTGTATTCTCCCAGGTCTTAGAATATCCACTTCTTCACAACTTTTGAGACTTCGGATATTACATCTTTAAAAAATTTTGCCAGAATGAAAAATGTATTAAATAAGGAATCTATATGTGCCTATTTTTTAACCTACATCCAAAATTGCATTTCAGTTTTTTACTAGTATAATAGCCATTCCAAGAATTGCAACCTGTTTAGTTAACTACTGTCTTTCCAAGGAACTGTACTGTGTCCTTATCCCAAAGCCATTGGCTGTGTTCTCATTTGATTCTGACAAACTACTCTAGAATTGTGATTTTACCTATTAAAAGATTAACCTATTGCCACTGTCCCTGAGAGGTTCTACCGTATTCACCCATGATACTGAGCTTTTTGTTTAATGACACGTATGAATGGGATCTAAATTCATTACATTCCCTTGGATAATGGTCATGATTGCAGGTACAAGCCCAGTGAATTTCTGGGTAATTTCCCATTCTCATGCACTTCCTTCTCATGTTCTGGCTGGTTTTTCAGTAAAAACAACACAGATTATACTTCTATCTCTATATCTATACATATATACATCCATTTATAATTTTATTTCCTTAATTTCAAAGATTTTTTTAGATTCCACTTCATATAATACATTAGATTTATTAATGTAATGTTACTCTGTCACTTTCCACATTATATTCATTGAAAGGTACTCTTTGAGTTAAATTTTTATTTTTGTTAACTTGCTTAAGTCATTCATATCTCCTTACCTAAACAGCTTGTAAAGGAGTTTGACAGATAAAATTCATCTTTATTGGCTGCCTACTATCTCTCTACGCTGTCACTCAACAGACTTCCACATCTAAAGATACAAAAAACAAAGTTGTGATTGTCATGAAACTCTGCCAAAGAGAACTTTGTTAAATAAGAGAAAATGATGCTGCAATGTCATTCTCAAGTTGAAGACTGCCTTTTGCTTGTGGTCTTGAAAATCATCTTGCAGTTGAAACAAAGCATCTGTCACTTTTCCAGGATAGGGATAGAATAGGGAAGAATAAAATAGGTGTATAAGCATCACTTTCAAACTCTCGCTATACAAAAGACTAGGAAACCTAGACAGGTTTCTTAGTCCTATAGTTAAGAAACACTTACTAATCTCACATACAGAATCTTGATCATAATAATAAGTGTATGTCAATTAACTTCCAATATAGTTTCTTTCAGAGAAAAATATTTAGTTATGCACTAACAATAATATAAGAGAAACAATTTTCTTTCAGATGGATAACAACTGTATTTCAGCTGAATTGGCTGAAAAGGGATGTATGAAAGCTACTTCTATAAAAATGGATATGTCTCCTACACCATCAAAATTTAATGAATGAGAAAGATGTGGTCCATGTAATGATTTTGGATGTTTTGGGGTTTGAATAATTATTTATAGTGTTAACTTTAGTGCTTATTATTCTATATTTAATTTGCATTTAACCCTGTTTATTCATCAATCATTCCCCTTGAGATTTTCTATAAGCCAGTATCTATGTGTGTGTTTGCATTTAGTATAAAAAATAGAGACTACTATTCACACAGATTCATGTATGTATGAAGTCATTGTAGACTCTCAGTACAGTAGGAAAAATTTAATTAAAGAATTAATTTGAAAAAAATTATTGTTGGGAAGAAATGAGAACCATCTCTAACATATTATGGATACACAATTTACAAAGAAAATAGTAATCAGTGCCAGCATATAAAAATTGAATATAATGCTTTACTCAAAAAAAGAAAAATTTAGTATGAGAAATAAATTCAGGTATAAAAAGAAAAAAAGACTCAAGCAGTAATTACTGTGTGCTGTATATGATGAAGCTGTTATTATACATGAAAAATATTCATATGTAATCAAAATGGAGATGAAAAAACAATCCTGATCAGTAGGTTTGTGTGGATAGTAAAATGAGCTGCCTTTTGAAACATAATGACAACATACATTTCTTTATTTCAAACCCTTTTCAGGTTTTCTCTCTTAAATGGAGTAGAGAAAAGAGCGAACAGAGAATAATTGTATTAGTTGATGTTTACATAGTATTCTTCAAATAAATTGTAGATAGTACAATGACCTGAAAACTGAAACATATTTAAGTTATCAGAGTTAAAGAAAGAAAGGATTATCATAGAGAAAAAGAAAGTAAATTATGTATGGGGTGAGAATAATCCTATAATAATGGATCCTAAGGGAAAATTGATGAGTGGTTATCTAATATGTAATGCATTTTGGGTGACCAAAAATACATAGTAGTAACTAATGATTTTGTTTTGTAGTTATTTACAAAGAGAGGTCCTTTCTCCTGATTTGAGTATTTTTCTCCATTTATTTACAATGTTAGAACTTCTTTTTAACATTTGCTACACTGTGTTCATTTAGATTATCTTTATTGTACTCATGCATTCATTCATTCATCAAATATTGATTGCTTATTATGTGTCAGATACTTTACTAGGCTGTATGGATTACTACAATGAACGGGATAGATATGGCCTCCACCCTTTAGTATACCACATCACATGCATTTACATGCAGTAAGTATATTAAGACTAAAAAGACAGGGACTTCCCTGGTGGTCCAGTGGTTAAGACTCTGGGCTCCCAAAGCAAGGGGCATGGGTTCGATCCCTGGTCAGGGAACTAAGATCCCATATGCCCCACAATGGGACCAAAAGAAAAAAAAAAGGCTAAGAAAGCAAACAAAGAAAATCTATACATGAGATAGAATGTTGAGATAGTGAAAATTGGGATGAACAGCTTTTTTCGTTAGGAGATTAGAGAATGTCTCTCCATTCTATATGAAAAGTAAAAAAGATGAGAATGAAAATAATCATAAAAAATAATTCTAGACTTCCTAGCATGATTGAAGGTCTTAGGACATTTTTGGACTTTTTTAGGACATTTTTGTTCAGCCTGTTTACATAGCTTCTAGATGACCAAGCTTGCAGCAATTAGTGTTCTTGGATCTCTTCTACTGGAATAAATTCATTCTATCTATTTTTTCTGGAGTATACTGGTCAAAATTATGGCAGACTTTGAAGTTATCTCAAATATATTTGTTTTAATTAAAATTTTCTGTAGTCTGTTCATCCTATCAAAAACACAATAGTAGAAGGGACTGATTTCTAACAACTCCTCAAATACTAGGATACTTATCACAAATATCTGAAATTAGATTTGTAATTTTGCTGCCGTTTCTCACAAGAAAATGCCTTAGGTAAAGTAACCTATTGTCAGATATCAATTAAAGTTTGGTTGTTTGATCATTGTATTTTATATATTTTAATTTTACTTATTTATTGGTTTTACATCTATTTTCTTTTTGATGGGATAAATTTAATTCTTTCAGTCCAAAAATAGAGCCACAGTGTCAACTGGAGAAACATTTTCCTGTATTTTGGCTTCCTGTATTTTGATTTTTGTGAGTTAACCCCACAAATAATCTAGGGCTGTAGAAAATCTTGTTTGCAATAAGAGTTATTAGGCTGCTTGTCTCTGAAGAAAAAAATAACAATGATTACCTATGCTGTGTGGCATCTCTCTTCCGATGATGATTAAAGTATAGGAAACGAGCATTAAGTATCTGGCAGTAGGATCACAATTGACTGAAAAACACATCAAGGATTTTATCAGAACAAATTACAAGAAGCTTCAGCAATCTAACTTGATTTTGACAGTTGAGTGATAAAGTTATAACTGAGTAGTGGATGGTTACATCACATGTGGCCCAATATTATTTTAATATTTTTAACAAGTGTCAAGTTCCTTTTTTTGCTTGTTTTTAAACTTGAGAAAAATGAACTGTAAGGTTTTGAAGACTGTTAGAGTTTGTCATTGTGAGTTTTTAAAGAACTTCTTCAATTTTAATAAGAACTGTTGAATTCATTGTATATATATATATATATATATATATATATATATATATATATATATATATATATATATATAGCTGTTTCTTAGCTTTAAGGCTATCTTGTTTCCTGTATAATTCTGCATTTGAATTTTGACTCCTAACTTCGAGGAAAAACAAGTTATTAAAATATGACAAATGTGCAATTTAAAACATCACTAATATCATATGCACTAAATTCTGACATTTTTACTACATCTTATCCATTTCAAGAGCCTGGACTATTACTACTTTGATTCCATTCACGTGATAGAAATCAAGTGCATTCATATCTTTATTTTCTTTCTGAAGTACACTTTTTGATGGTTTAAAGCTTACATCCGTATAAATTTTAACAGTTTAGGCAACTCAGTTCTTTTGTTGTATAGCTGTTGGAACAGCAAAATTTTCCAATTTAGTGGTGTGTGTGTGTGTGTGTGTGCATGCGAGCGTGCAAGGGGGGAGAGAGGGAAAGAGAGAGAGAGAAATGTCCTCACGTTCTGCTCCTAGTTTGTAAAATTCTCTGCAGTGGGTTAAAGTTCAAAGTTTTTCACCTAACAAATCTGATGGGTTTGTGGATTAATTGGACAAAGTTATTCTAAGTGATTCAGAGGGATGTGGTTTTCAGATACCACAATGTTTAAGCCAGACTACAATACTCATGTTTCCATCTAGGTCATCTGAAGAGGATAAAGTCCCTGTTGAAAATGTTTTGGGAAATTATAATTATATTTAATTATAACTATATTTAATATAATTATAATTTCCTGTACTTGACAATGGAGATTTCAAAGGCTTCAACTCACTGCTTCCTCCTGGACTCTGCATCATAGACATGTCACTGCTTTGATTGATAAACCACCATTATCTTAATGTTGGGTTATCCAAAATTCTACACAATTATATCATTGCTAGTCTAATGATGGTTAGTAGAAAATATTATTTTCAAGGAAGTCATTCAGGAACCCATGCTCCTTCCATTATGAGCTCTGCCATCTTCTATGACATGAAACTCTCCTACATTTAACCAAACATGGAGAAAAATAGAGTACTACATGAGTCTGGGGTAGGTTTCTATCAGCTAAACCTAGAAGTGGTATATGTCACTTCTGCTGAAATTTTGTTGCAGAATTTGGTAATATGACTTCACCAAACTGCAAGAATAATTGGGAAATGCACATTAGCTGTATGTCCAAGTAGAGAAGGAAACCAATTATAGTAAATACATAGTAATCTCTGGCTCAGTGTTGACTTAAAAGCTCATAAACTTTACCATCTCAGAGTTTGTTTAAGTCCTAATAAATTCTGCATAAAATTAGATTCAATCACAGAGAGATTGACTAATAGAAGACATACGTCTTCCACATGCTGTATCAGGAAGAGATTAATTATAACTGCTTTTAAAGAAAGACTACACTAAAAATAATATCCCATAGTTGTGATAAATTTTATTTTTGGCATTTTCTAGAATTTTCATCTTTCTTCAACATTTGTCATATAAAACTCATAGTGTTCATTTGCTTCTTCCACTTTCTGTAAAATTTTTTCTTCTGGGTTTCATGTCATCTCTGTGTGTAACATAGTCTGTCCCTCCTTTAACCCTTAACTGTTGTTTAAGTGCCTCTTTTTCAGCAGGAAAAGGGGGAAGTTTTGCATTTTTCTACTCACCTTGACATTTTATGCACAATTTTGTCTTTTTAAGAGCAGTCGTTGTCTCTTCTGTTTCTTCTACCAATAAACATTGATTTCTTAAATTTGAGTATCCATTTTTCATTAGTTTTGAGAGCTACAAGTTTTGTTATTAAAAAAAACCTGACTACCCTCATATTGTGCAGGGCTCATGCACACACACACACGCGTGCATGCACAACTGAATGACTTAAAAATTGGGGGGTCCAATATTTGATTTATTGTATCTGAAGTTTTTACAGTACCTTCAGAACATTAATATCACATTTAGATCTTTCTCAATTTTGAAACTTTTGGTTTATTTTGCTTTATTTTGACATTTTAGCATATAAAGTGTCAATGAAAGCATTCTTTAAGAATACATTGATTATTTCTTTAGGAAAAAGATATGCTCAAGCTTCATCATTCTTAAGTGATAAACCTAATAATTTCTAAAAAATATTTCCAGGGCCTCCCTGGTGGCGCAGTGGTTGAGAGTCCGCCTGCCGATGCAGGGGATACGGGTTCGTGCCCCGGTCTGGGAGGATCCCATATGCCGCGGAGCGGCTGGGCCCGTGAGCCATGGCCGCTGGGCCTGCGCGTCCGGAGCCTGTGCTCCGCAACGGGAGAGGCCACAACAGTGAGAGGCCCACATACCGCAAAAAGGAAAAAAAAAAAAAAAAAAATTTCCAAATGACTATATTTTCTAAGATACATGGAGAATCACTGCCAAATATTCCAAAAGATATTTGGGTCAATATTGCAAAATATATGTATTTACAGATGTTTTGAGGAGAGAAATGACTTCTCCAGGAAGATCTTTGATGTCTACAGCACTCACTTTCACAGTAATTAATTCTGGAGGATTGAACAAGCCAAGTGATATTTAGGTATCACAGACTTTAAAACACATCAAATTCCCCCTAGAGATATACAGACATCATTTAGTCTCCTGCTTCTGAAATAGCCTCTTCTTTCAAAAATAGCAAAATGTGTGAACCTCCTGACATCATCCTCAACTGCTTGAGGTATTCTAATAAACAACCTGACTTGTCCTAATTAGGGTGTGAAATTTTTACTGTCCAAATAGTTGCTCTTGGAAAGGCTCCCTTCTTCAGAGTTTTCAGTAGTTGAAACATTGAAGGAAAAGATTTATTTATTTCTCTTCTTGAAAAAATTGTCCCAGCTGATATAATACAGTCTACCTCACTGTCCACTTAATGATCAATTGATAACAGGATATTGAAATCACATGCACTTGTGTGGATACATAAAGACATACATACTCTATACTTTTAACCTGAAGTATATCTTTATAACATATGACACTGAATACCTGGCAGTAACAAATAACTCTTAGAACCCCAAGAGGCCTTTCCAGGTGGAATCCAAGGTGTGTTCATAACCAGAAGTCCTTTGTGGGAAGAAGGAAAGAAGATCCTCTTGGTAAAAGGGAATGGGGTAGTGAAGGGAAGACACACTGATCTCAAGCCAGGGCCCTGACTGTTTCCATACTGTATCAGTGACTGGTATGAATATAGAAAATCATTGCTATGAAGTTTACTGATACTGAGAGCTGGAAAACTAGGTAATACTAATGATAAATTAGGTTACTGAGGTTCAAAGAGGTTAAACCATTTTCCCCAAAGTCTTACTCTTAATCATTTGTAGAGAAGGAATAGAATTCAGCTCTCCTTATTTCTAGTTCATTGTTCTTTCCATGACATCATACTACAAGTGTTATGAAGTTTAATTGTTCATGAGATAACATATTTCAATAAATGATATTTAGAGTCCATTTCAAGTCTAAGATTTTTATAATGACATCTGACAATCATGTTTTAATACTGTCATTGTCAAATGATTTCATGTAGTACAAAATATATAATTCTACATAAGCTATAAGGAAAGGTTATAATATTAATAAAGTATATAATAAATTATAAATGCTTTTCTGCCATAACAAAAAACATAGCAGGAAAAAAATTCATAAGCCCAGCTTCCAGGAACCCTTTACATATTGACTTGAATGATAAGCAGCATACTGTCAACAGAACCAAGTTATATGATATAGAAACTGTGACATCCTGTAGACACACCCTGTCATAAAACTCTGAATTTCTGAAACATTTGAAGCATTTTGACTGACAATATTTATTCACCATGGTGGAAAATTATCAGAATGCAATCTGGCACCATTACTGTCAGGAGATAATCCAAGAATTGAAACTTTAGTATTTCATTTAATGTGAAAATATAGTGTTAAGAATTGTATTGATCATTTTAATTCCATGTCACACTAGAAATATTGTTAAAACTCTGTGATTCCTCTTTGACTGCCATTTTCCTCACAGCAGAGGAAAAACAACAGTGATCTATTAATATATGAATAGACTTGGAAATACATTGTACTATAGAATTTAATAAATGGACTAATGATTTTAAAAAACATTGGTGATCATATTTCATAATATCATTACCATAGCAATGGTTTAGTTACATGCCAAGTTAGACTGTGTTTATATTTTCACACTAAAATGTTATTAGTCATGAAATCAGCAAACAGAGCATTAACTTATATTTTGTCATTTGAAAAAAAATGCAAACTCATTTAAACTGTGCCAGCTGCACTATGAAAAACATTGTTCATAATATTGTTATAGGTCAATAGCTACACCTAGGTGGCTGAAATGTATATACTCAAACAGTAACAACAACGATACAACAGAACGTCCATAACAAAAACCACATTTGAAATCCTTACAAGCCACCCCTTGGGAAAATAAAGCTAACTGAATATTGTTCTGGATTAAATTATATCCCTCCAAAATTCATAGGTTGAAGTTCTAACCCCCAATGTGACTGTAAAAAACATGTGACAAAGTAAATTATATCCATATATCCTTCCAAAAATACTTATTTATAAATTACATAAATATGTAAATGTTAGATCTTATGAGAAGACAAGATAACTTTTTTCACTATTAAAGACCAGTTATAGTTCAAAGACCATCTATGACAAATATGATTAAATGATCATTTTATTAATTATTTAGTTTTGACATCCATCTAGACTGTAAATCTTTCCCAAATACTACATTTTAAGCTTTATCAAATATGATGAAATAAAAGAGTTGCCATAAAATCTTTTCTTGTTCTGTGTTATCAAAATGTATTTTGAAGTTTTATAAGAGACAATTATGTTTTATATGAGACAATTATAAAGCAAAATCTCATTCAGGTAAAAAAACGTACTGTTGTAGATTACTACTAGTTAGTAGTACAGAAAGGATGATAAAAACAGAAAATCAAGGGCCTCCCTGGTGGCGCAGTGGTTGAGAGTCCGCCTGCCGATGCAGGGGATACGGGTTCGTGCCCCGGTCTGGGAGGATCCCATATGCCGCGGAGCGGCTGGGCCCGTGAGCCATGGCCGCTGGGCCTGCGCATCCGGAGCCTGTGCTCCGCAACGGGAGAGGCCACAACAGTGAGAGGCCCGCATACCGCAAAAAAGAAAAAAAAAAAAAAAAAAAAAAAAAACAGAAAATCAAGATTTCAAACCATATTTGAAATTAGAAAAATTAGAATGGAATTAGGAAATTAAGTGAAATTAGGAAAATTTGGGCCAGAAGTGTCAAGATTGATTGATCTATATTTATATCTATTTATCTCTCCTCAAATTATATACCATCCACCTATCTTTAAACATAATATTGAGCATAAAATTGTCTGTAATATTTTCATTAATTCATTAAACTCATATTGTCTTTTGATATGTTTTACATTTGTTTCTATTGGACCAGTTTCTGGTCATACACAAGTCATTTAATGAGAGTCAGGTAGTTTTTCAGATTATATTACCCATTTATTTTTAATTTATTCATCAAATATATTAAACTAATTCCACGTGACAGGTAGAGTGTAATTTTGAGGGTAAATAGAGAACAAAAAGATGTGTTCTTGTCTCTCATGTAGCTTTCTTACTAATGAGAAGACTGAAATTAATCAAGTTATTGATCAGTAAATGTATTATTTAAAATTGAAATAAATGTTATAAAGGAAAATTAAAACACTGAAATTTAGCCACGCAAAGCATAATCTAGAGCCAATTTATTTTCTCTGAAAAATTATAAAATATTATATTTTGACCTATTTCAAATGCACTTGTTTTAATGATTAATAAATATTTACTCTCTACTAACTTTATTATTTAAAACAATACTTGAAGACATTTTTACTTTTTGGTAAATTGCTCCTTAGGAACATTATCAGCCTGAAAATATTCATGCAATTTCCAATTATGTCAAAATTACAATTAAAGGATAGTTATAATTGATTTTAAATAAATATCTTAAAATAATGGAGTTGCAAGCATATATATGAATCCATATAATATTGGTCTTTAATATTTGTCTACTATAGAAATACATACAAACTTTAATGAAAACTTTAAATCCAATTTTAATCTGTTTAAAATGGTCATGTGGCTTTAATTTTTTGTCAAAAAAGAAAATATATAAGATTAATGCACCAGAAAATTGATCTTCTGTTGACACTCCAGCTAATGATAATCCAATTACACAGTAAAGAAAGCATAAATTGTAGTACATAATTATTTTAAAAGCAGGAATTAAAGATACTATTTGTGTTTTAAAAACTCACATATAGGGCTTCCCTGGTGGTCCAGTGGTAAAGAATCCACCTTATGATGCAGGGGATGAGGGCTCAATCCCTGGTCAGGGAACTAAGATCCCACATGTCACGGGGCAACTAAGCCTGCACGCCACAACTACTGAGCTTGGGTGCTGAAACTACAGAGCCCACTTGCCCTGGAGCCCGTGCACCACAAATAGAGAAGAGAAAACCTGCACGCCACAACTAGAGAGAAGCCTGTGTGCTACAACGAAAGATCCTGCATGCCTCAACGAAGATCCCACATGCCACAGCTAAGACCCAACGCAGCCAAAAAAACCCAAACAAACAAAAAAACCACATATAAGCCCAACTATATAACTATCTTTTAGATAAATGGATCTAAGGAACATTTTGTTGATTAATCAGTATAATTTAAATAAAAGTAAATTTACCTCTATTCTCAGTTTTTAATACTAAGAACAATTTACAGATCTAGTTAAAATAGAACAATAATAGTCCTTGCAATCTTAATGAAAATTTCATGTCATTTTCAAAAAGCTTTGATAAGTGTTTTCACTGTTGGCTGAATTTTTCTGGTTAATGAAAATGTGAGTTAACTACAACTGCTCATTTCAACCCAGATTTCACACTAGAAATAAGAAAAGACATTTGCCTCCTAGGTACTTACCAATTTCATTAGAAGTGATGGATATTTTTTTGCAGTATAGAGATTCTTGGGCGATGAAAAATACTGATTGCTTCTCCTTTCTTAATATAGCAATAGTTCATGTCTTGGAACTAGTTCTATTGTCAAAGTGAATAATATTTTAATATGTTTAGGTATGGCCTTATTCTTCCTGATAGAAAAATGGAATGACTTTTGACATTAAGGGAGTTTGTTATCAGTCACTTGAGTAGTATTGATGCCAAATATTTCTGATGATACTTTTGAGCTTCAGGTAAGGTTCTGGGAAAGAAAATGAGAGGTTAAAATGTGTGCACTATATCTCTCTTTGGGTGGTTTGTGTAAGCCAAGAGTCATATATTCCAGCAAAGGAGGAGGGCTTGTTGGACAATGGGCCTTATCAGAAACTAGATTTGAAATTATATTGTTTTTGCAGAGCTGTTTTTTAAGCATTTGTGTTAGAGTTCTAAAAATTCTTTTGATGTTAAGAACCAAGCTTTTGTTTCCTAAGCTTTCAGAGACTGTCATCTCTAGGCAGCATCGAAACTACCAGATAGATTCTCGGCAAATCAAAAGCATGGTTCTAAGTACAACTGTGCCCATAAAGAAGTTAAGATATATTAAAATAATGCTTTAATGTTTATGAAGCCTATAATATCTGTGTCTATAATCATTTGTTAAAGATTTTGAGACCCTGCTTGGTGTCCTGTACATGGATAGATTTTGGGGATTATTGAAAGACAAGGTCCTTCTTGTCAGGTTGGTCACCTTGCAATTGGGGAGGTGAAAATAAACACAGAGTTAACATATAGGAAATGTCTAAACACTAAATGATCCAATCAAATTTCCCGTTCTAGGAAAAATAAACACGAAGACAAGAAGATTAGAGATAAGAAATGAAGGGCCACCAAGTTTCATGCATACTCATCTAATGATAGAAAGAAAGGAAAAGCCATGGACACTAGGCAACTTTAGAGCACCAAGAGAGTTTGCCAGCTGCCACCATACAGAACACCTCATGCAAAATTAACTCAGTGAGAACAGCATTGGTAACACCATGGTTCAGATGAGAAACATTATACTAACTAATAAATGTGCCTATATGTCCCTTGCTATTAAGCAAGTCTAGAAATATAGAGAAAAAATAAACACCCTCCAATAATTACATGATAAGCAAGTAAGATGTGTCTGAGTGTATAGAAAACATGAATGGAACTTGATAAAAACATACAAAACATTGGAATCAGTAAAATCAGTAGTTTTAAAACATGCAATGGAAAATGAACTTTGTTAGGATATTAATAGAATGAAGATTGTACAAGGCATTCTCACAGTTTACAGTTTTCAGATGTTAAAACATGCACATGGCAACAAAATAAAGCTGGGAAGTACATATATAAATACTCAATATAACAATACATTTTAAATGTTATTATCGTAGTACAAAGACCTGTTGGGTCAAAGCTGTTGACAATGTAAAATTAAGAAAGTAAATGTAATCTGGTAAATAAAACTTCTATTTGAGTAATTACCTTGACATTCTTAATTAATATGAAATAAGTGTTGGCAGGATAAGTGTGTATCTACTTTATGTTGCTGACAAAAAACAATATATATAATAATCATATTCTCATTATTTGTGTCTGGCAGAATTCTCTCTCAAAGCTTTTCTAATGTGGAGCTCTTAACATTCTGACCTTCAATTTTGTTTTTGGTCAGTCATGATGATTTATGCAATCCTACAGAACTTTAGTTATTCATGCCCTCCCAAGAGTGATCACACATAATGAGATGGAGGTTATGATAATTCAGTCCTGTTCAGGAGTATATAGTTCATGACCAAACAAGGGGCTAGGTGAGGTCATGACAGTAGCCTTCCTGTTCGCCTCAGGAACACTGAACCTTTTAGTTCAGGCAGTTACTTATTCATTTATTCATTACTTCATTTGCAATTTATCCAATGCCTACTGTAGGGAGTACAGAGTAATATAAAGTGCTTATTCCATAGAGTTCAGACTGACTTGACTAAAATCCTGCCTCTGCTGCCAACCAGCTATCTAATTTTGTAAAAGCCACACAAATGCTCCTACCTTAGTTTCCCATTCTGTAAAAATGATAATACAATGACCTAGACCCACCTCATTTATTTTTCTCTAGGATAGAATGAGAGAACTTACATGAATATACATAAACTATTTGGACCAATGCATACCAATGATATGATCACTTTTAAAATGTTGGAGCAGTAAATTGTTGCTTTACAGTTTTTTCCTTGCCCCCTTTACTTATTGACTTTTATTTGTTGACTGCTTCATGACTTTCTCTTAGAGACACACATCTTCCTCACACTCAGGCCATGTACTTTGGGTTAAATCTCAACTCTAGTGTAAAACATAGGTCCCTAAGTCTGGCCAATCAGCACTCCAGATTTCCATTGTTGTGATGGACTAAGTCCAGGATGGACACGTGACCCATTGTTCTCTAAACAGTGCATTCCAGGTCTTAACAAAGAAATTTTCAGGAACTGCAGCTGTCTTATTGATCCATGAGGAGGACCCCTGTTCAAATATGCCCTGTCTGTCCATGGAGTGGAGATGAAGTGGAGAAGCCCAAAGAAATAAAATAACCAGGCCCTTATGTCCATGTCATTGCCACCTTTTTATGAAATGGCCCCAGTAGAAGATATATTAATATTTTTCTTTAAAATATTTTCAATTGAGATTTTTTTACCATTGTTATCAAAGGAATCCTAAATGATAATAGAAAGAACCTGCAGTTCCAGAATATTTAGATTTCTCCACAATTTTTTTAGGCCTTATTTTTTTAGAGCAGTTTCAGGTTCATAGCAAAATGTGAGAGGAAGGTACAGAGATTTTTCACAATATTGTATTTTAAATGTATATATTACTACACTTTAATAAATAAACTTTTTTTTTTTTTTTTTTTTTTTTGGTACACAGACCTCTCACTGTTGTGGCCTCTCCCATTGCGGAGCACAGGCTCCGGATGAGCAGGACCAGTGGCCATGGCTCATAGGCCCAGCCGCTCCACGGCATGTGGGATCCTTCCCGACCGGGGCACGAACCTGTGTCCCCTGCATCGGCAGGCGGACTCTCAACCACTGCGCCACCAGGGAAGCCCTAAATAAACATTTTTACATTGCTGAATACTCACAATGAATACCATATTTACATATACATATTAGAAACTATCTTAGATGTTGAAATATAACGGAATTTCCTTATATTTGTAAGCTTATATTTATATTTTTTGCCTTGTACTCATACATATCACAATTTTTTAGCAATTCCTTTAATGATATTTTTGAAATTTGATACATTCTTCCACTAAGCTGTCAAGTGCCTCTTTTCCATCAATAATTTCCAATAATAAAGTTAGCTGTCACTCTATAGTTTCATATTTAGAACTCTAAATTTTACAGTTGTCCTATTCAGTAGGATATACAGTTGACTGTCTCCTATGGAAAGCAGAGAACTCAGCTTTTTGTTCTACTGATGAATTATCAGTAGTCAAGACCAATAAAAAATGGGGAACCCTATCTCCATATACCTAGCTCACTTTAAAGAAAAAAAGAGAAAGAGAAAAAAAAAAGTCACTTGTATCTATCACAATCAAACAATCATGTTTCCCTTCTTAACGGGATATAATAGCTTCTATTATATCCCTGATTATAGGCAACAGCGTGACAACAGTGAGACATTTCTATGGAAACTTTATCTTTACTTCTGAATACTAAAACCAAATTACCTTGCTGATGGACTTCCTGAGTCATGTGCATGCAGCAATACCACTATTTTTTGCCAGATTCATAGGACATAATTCTTTACAGAGCTATATATTGTGGTATGTTGTTTGCTGTTAATATGATTTTCAAATTATTCGGGTGTTGGTGAATAAGATATAAACTGTACTAACACTTTCACTAAATTTTTCTCACAGTACTCAAATGTTTATATATTTTTGCATTTTATTTCAAAAATGATTTTTCCTATGTAAGATTATAGTTTGAGTAGAATTGCTTGAACTATAAGATTCATGACTTGTATTAAGTTATATTTAGTAAAAATGTTTTTTATGAATTATTTAAAACACAAATGTAAAATATTTTTTATTTGCTTGAAATTTCTGTTTATAATTCATTCAGATTATTCTATTATAAAATATAATTTTTTAAAGGATTTTGTAGGTATTTAATTTGTCTCTCTGTTAATGTTGTCAGGCTTTTTTCTTCCTGTCACCAGATCTTGGGGCTTGTCACGACATTTGTCACCATTTATGGATATAAAACAGGATCAAAACAATTGTTACCTGCCCAAGGTCATACAACTTGTGTAACTGGAATTCTTAACAAGAAATGACTTATGAGCTCTAATCTCAGTGGAACTGCCTACTCAGTAGACCATTCTGCCTTTAAAGCTACTCAGTGGATTAGCCTGCCTTGGCAATGAAAACTTGGCTATTTCCACGGTATTTCTGGTCACTCTTAGGCACTGAAATATCAACTTAGTGACTACAAAGCTTAGTCATATGCAAGATTCAAAATTTAGAACTTGGTTTAAAATTGAGACTTCCCTCCCATCCCAGGCATAGATCTGCTATAAACTGATTCCGCTTTCATTTTACACTCGGTGTTTCAGCTTCTCCCCCAGCTTGTAGATTCAGCGTTCTTACCTTTTCACAGTTGGAGCAAGAAGAAAAAAATGATGTGTAACAATATTCTTTCTTGCTTGGTAATGTCCAGAGCTGGCGTCTCACCATCTGTATTAAGCAGGAGTTTAAGCTTACTCCTTCACTCAAGAATCACTCCTGTAGAGATTTGAGGACACCCCTTCGTCCCCCTCCCCGCATTAGCTGGAAGTTCTCATCTGCTGAACTCTTGAAGTGAATGCCGCAGTATCTTTTGATTGTGTCTTACTCCTCATTACTCAGCCCTGAGTAACATGCCTCTTTCACAAGGCATATGCATGACTTACACCCAATCCACCAAGAACATTTATGCACTCATTTTCCCACAAGAATCTGGGAGTGTAGCTACTACATCCTATATATCAGACTTCTATTCTGAAGTCCCCTTGCTGATTCTCTCAACTTCTCTCCTCATTAGCTACCACAGGTGTGACTCAAAACTTAACCCCTTTAGCTCCTCCAAATTTCAAGGGACACATTAAGCTCTTAGAGTTATTTTCAAATCACCTCTCTGATTGGAAATAAAAAACAGCAATCCCACCTTTTTCCTTGGGATAAGTGACGTATTACAGTCAAGAAGCTCCCTGTTAGGATCATTCTTTCTCTAAATAAAAGATTCTTCTAATCTCAAATGCCTCACACTTTTGTCCCCTCAATTTATGTGAAGTTCTTAGGAATCTGAAAATGGGTTTCATTTTTTGTGTAAGTCCTATTAAGTGGTCTCATTTTTGGTAAACAGTACCCTAAGTGTTAAATTTTAATAGCCTGGTACACACAGCAAGTAAATGGCAAATGACATATAAACTGATTATCGTACTGAGGCCTCCCATTATATACTTGTAGTAGCCATTTAGTCCAAAAGCATTATGAATATATCAAAATTCAACTAAAGTCATGTTAGAATAATTTGTGTAATCTTATATGGCTCTCAGCCTACCAAACAATCTAAAGGAAGAAGGAACATTCTGGAGCTATCCCTTTCGCCATCTTTTCCTTCCTTATACATCCTCATGCACAGAAACAAAAGGAATCTCCACATTTCTTATTTATGGTAGATTAATTTTAGGAAACTATATTTCTTGTTATTATTTCAAAAATTATGTAATGATTGTTGTAAACATTCACGTTGTGTTAGGTGTTATTGAGATGAAACTCTTGTTTATTTTTAGGTGCTGATCTACAGGGAGTTACAATCTAGCTGGACACCTGTATTTTTGTTGGAATACACACAGAATAAAACAGATTTTGACATATTATTGATGAGAATAATATCAAAGCAACAAAATAATATTCAATATATACTAAATGCTTTTGACTTTTCTGCTTATAAAACTATGGAGATGTGATTTAAAGTCCTTGAACTTTTTGTCTGTCTTTAAGAAAAGCTAGGCTTTGATGACTTGATAAAAACAACTTCCATATACCGTATATATCTAACATCTTAGCAATTAGAACTGTCACCACCTAATCGGACTCCCTTTTTCTTTGTGCTCATTCTATAACTATATTTAGTCAGAGGGAAGGGATAAAAAACTATGATAAATATGTACTATTAAAGGGATAGACACCACAGGACAGAAAGACGTATGGCAATATGAATGAGGAAGGAGAGTGTGACAAAAGAAATAAATGACACATGTAGCTTAGACACCTGAGTAGGGACAGTTTCGATGAAGATGAAAGACAGGAAAATTAAAACTAGAGGAGAAAGAAAAAAAAAAGATTACTGGAAAATGATATAGACCTCCCAGGCATGGTTTCAAAAGCTCACTGAGATAAGAAAAGCCTTTAAAAGGATAGATCATTAATCACTGGTATTTCAATTAGCTGATATTGACTGAGATGGCAATTATGGCATTGATAAGAAAGGGCTTCTTTTCCTGGAGGTAACACCGTCTGTTTCCTGACATATTCTTTCAACAATCCACAGGAGCCTAGGCTATTATACACTTAGCCCTAATGTGGCTGGGAAATGAGACAAGGATGAAAAATAAGATAGTGGTATAGAGTCATCTCAAGTCTAGTGATCACAATGTCATCAGAATGTCAATGCCCTTGAGGTTTTACGGGAAGGTAATGGAACAACAACACTGGGCTTGAGTAAATAAATGAGATAGGCCATTAGGAAATGTGGAATAAGCTTTTAAAAGTTGGTTAAGATCAATTTCAGTAAATTTATGAGAATACAAAATTTTTAATAGCAAAATGTAGACTAGCTTTCTTACCATAGAAAACCCTTTTCTTTCTCTGAAAGCAAATGTAGTTGTTCTACTTGCTAAATATTTTCCCCTGGCTTTGGGAGAGGTATAGCAGCCTCAAAAGTTTCTCTTGAGGGGTCAGCCTTTCAGAATAAGTCTATTCACACCTCCTGCTGGATGTTATGGGTGGATAGCTTTAAAGATAGCTCTTTAAGTTATTGCCTAAAAGTACCGGGCTATCATCATAGCATATGTGATTAATACAAACAGGAAAGTATACTGAGAAAAGAGGTAAATCATAGCACACTAATACTTTATAATTTTCAAGAACAAAAACTTTCCAACTTACACTGTTTAGTTTTTTTTCCTGGTATTTTTTTTTTCTTAATTGAAGTATAGTTGATTTATAATACTGCATTAGTTTCAGGTGTACAGCACAGTGATTCAGTTATAAGTTAGTGATTTCCTTATAGGTTATTACAAAATATTGAGTATAGTTCTCTCTGCTATACAGTCAGTCCTTGTTGGTTATCTGTTTTACATATAGTGTGTATATGTTAATCCCAAATTCCTAATTTATACCCCCCCTTTCCCCTTTGGTAAACATAAATTTGTTTTCTATGTCTGTGGGTCTATTTCTGTTTTGTATGTAAGTTCATTTGTATCAATTTTTTTTTTTAGATTCCACATATAAGTGATATCATATGATATTTGTCTTTGTCTGACTTCCTTCACTTAGTATGATAATCTCTAGGTCCATTCATGTTGCTGCAAATGGCATTATTTCATTCTTTCTTATGGCTGAAAAAATATTCCATTGTATATATGTACCACATCTTCTTTATCCATTCAACTGTCGATGGACACTTAGGTTGCTTCCATGTCTTGGCTATTGTAAATAGTGCTGCAGTGAACATTGGGATACATGTTTCTTTTCGAATAATGGTTTTCTCCAAATATATATATGCCCAGGAGTGGGATTGCTGTATCACATGGTAGTTCTATTTTCAGTTTTTTAAGGAACCCCCATACTGTTCTCCATAGTGGTTATACCAATTTACATTCCCACCAACATTGTAGGAGAGTAACTTATGCTAACTTTAAAAGAAAAAAGAAAAATACCAAAAAGAAACAGAGATGTTAAGCTGTGACATAAGTTTTCCAGCCATATCTTCTGGGGAATGGACCAGAAAAACAGAAATTCAAAATTAATATTTTCCTGTCTGAGACTGGAGAAAATAAAAAGAACATGTGCCAAATAATTTCCTTCTAAGTTCAACAAACAATATATATTGCAAATGTATCCACTTAAAATCAATATTTAACCTTATAATATACTTGCATACTTTAGGCTGTATGGTGGGATAATGCTTCATTATGCACATAACATATAATTAATCCATTTTGCATAACCTTTAAATAATTGATTCATTAAATTTATATATTTATAAGTCAGGGCCCCATAGGAAAGAAATGGTGCACTCACATTGTTAATTTTTTTTTTTAATAAAGAGATGCATTCTAAAGTGTGTTGGTATGAGGAAACCACAAGGACCCAGAGGCTAGCAGCACCCAAGGGCTAGTGGAGTGATCACCAGCCCTGAACTCTATGGGCCCAAGCCAAGGAAAGGTTATAGGGCTCTGGAAGGAGAGTTATGTGGAGGCCACTGCCTAGGAGACAGAAGTGACCTTTTGTGGAGACACTCAGCCAGCCTGTGGTTACACTTCAAGGAGGAAACTGGGAAAATAAATACCTAACTCGCTTTCCTCATTCAGATCACCTGCTTGGTCCCCATTAGTATAACTTAGCAGGAAGCTAGAGGGCACAGGACCCCATTGCTGTCACTTCTCCAAGTCATGCTCCTATGACATAGAGCAGGATGGACCAGAGTAGATAGAAACCTGGAGAAGAACATGAAAGGCATCCAGCCCAATGTACAAGATATTAATAGTACATGTAAAGGCATATGTAGGCATAAATTTCTAAGCTTTATCTTTATTGAGAGAATTGTGAGGTTTAAATACTGATTGTTTTATAACTTTTTGGCTCCAAATTTTGCCCATTTTACACACATACATACACATAGCAAATGACAAATCATATTTTCAGAAAAGAGAGGAGAATGGAGAAAATAGTATCAAATTCCTATTTTCTGTCAGACACTGTAGCAAGATGTAGAGCCTAGGAATTAAAGAAAATAATGCAAAAACAAACTGAATTTAAATCTCTGTCAGTTACCAACTGTGAAATTTGTACAAATTAACCTTAAATCAAGATACGAATTTTACCTCAAAGACTTGTTAGGAGGAGCTAATGAGAGGGTATATTTATATTTATTTCTCATTTCTTCATCACTTATCTTAGGGCCATTCATACTACCTTAGAGGGGGGAAGCCTTCCATCTCCTGTGTAGGAATTATGAGTGAAAATTATCCCTTTCTGGGAACACTGCATGCCTCCCTGCTACTTCCAGTCTTTGTCTTCAATCCTTCTTTCATCTTTTACCTACTTGGGTCACCATTTCAACAAGCTCTGAGGAAAAATATTTGGCACCAAAGTTGGTCGGTCTCTGAACCTAGGATGGGCAGTACATAGAACTCAGTTTGCTCAGTTTGGGTCTTGGTTGCAGTTCTTAATAGAAGGTGGAACCTCTCACTGGGATTGTATGATTTCCTGTAGATTAGCTACCACAGCAACCATATGGGCAAATGTACATTATCCCCAGATACTCGTGAAATGGCTAGAAAAGCTCCCAGGGTCACACAGCTGGGAAGTCAAGTTTGCCTGATCAGAAAACCTGGGCCCTCTCTATTTTATCCTGTTACCAGATTTAAAAATAATAGCATAAATAAAAACTAAAAAGAAAACTGCAACTGAATGAAATATTCTTTCTAACACAAACTTGAATTTTTAATATAATTATTTTATTTAAAAAATACCCAACTCAATAGCATAGGGTATAAAATATTATGTACAGTATTAAAGGAAATGTGTGACTAACTGACAACTTTTTTCAATTTTAATTAAAAGGAACAAATAACAAAACTAATA
This sequence comes from Mesoplodon densirostris, assembly GCF_025265405.1. Classification (NCBI taxonomy): domain Eukaryota; kingdom Metazoa; phylum Chordata; class Mammalia; order Artiodactyla; family Ziphiidae; genus Mesoplodon; species Mesoplodon densirostris. The sequence goes on from NC_082661.1 coordinate 95,679,930, forward strand.
CATTCTACTCTAATGCTTGCAAGATTAATGCTCATAACATCAATTGTCAAGTCTTTGACTGGGTTCTTATTTATTTATTGGCTTATTTTCCTACTAATGAGAACATTTGATAGAGGATGATTTTTTGTTTGGGTCTAGGCCTATGACAAGTGGTGTGTGGTCAACCTTTCCTTTAACACACGGTAACAATGAAGGTTAGACGCTATGCTTCTCATTGCACAGACCTGAAAACTGAATCATGGAGAGACTCAGTGCCTGCTCCAGGTAACCAGCTAAGGAGGCAAAGTCAACATTTAAATATAGGTTTTCAAACTTTCAAGCCCTTGCATCCTCCACATTCCCATCATGGTGGCTCACCCTTTTTCCTTTTGATTCTGCCATTGCGCTTTACTGTTCTGTATGTTGTTGGGTGTGTGTGTGTGTGTGTGTGTGTGTGTGTGTGTGTGTGTGTGTGAGAGAGGTTTTTTGGTCAATTTCCCTCAGACTGTCTCCCTTACCTTAGGCAATTCTGCCAAGGGATGTCTCCCTTATTGCTCAATATTCCTCTGAAGTTGGCCTTTAAAAGACCACCGAACCTCTGAATATTTTTGCATAATAGGCACAGGTGGTGACCATGGGCACCTTTCTGACACTCTCCTCCCCTGTCTTTCACCACTCCCCTGTTTTTTGTTTTTTGTTTTTCTTGGCCGTGCCTTGTGGCTTGTGAGATCTTAGTTCCCCAACCAGGGATTGAACCTGGGCCGTTGGCAGTGAAAGTGCAGATTCCTAACCCCTGGACCACCAGGGAATTCCCTCCCCCATTTGTTTTTAATAGAACTGGTTACAATTAATTTTCTGATTCATTTTCTTTTGTGTTACATTACTTTTGTTACACTTAAATATCTTGGTCTTCTTTTTTTAATCTACTCTGTCAGGAAGGAAGAAATTTTCCTCTCCCCTTCTAGGTTCTTCTGGTTGGTCTAAGAATCAAATTGTCATGAGACAGATTAACAAGAAAAATTCAAACAAAGGTTTAATAACGTATACAAAGGAGAGACCCAGGAAAAGAGTTAACTCTCCAAAATGGCTGAACCCCTCACATTAAATGCAATCTTCATCTAAAGACAAAGGAGGATGTCGTGGGTAGTAGTTTGAGACTTTAAAACGTAGGAACACAATTCACATGGAGATAAAATAGCAAATGTTTGTTGAACAGATGTTTGCTGGGCCATGCAGAAACAATGGGACACAGAGTAGACTTGGAGCTCTCAGCCCAGCCTAGTCTGTATCCTTCGCAAATATCTTTGGTGATAGCTGTATTCTGGGAACAGGGTCTCTATCTGCATCATTTTAGGCAATTAAGGGGAGGTAACAAGAACTTCCTCAGTCTTCTGTTTCTTCAAATAATCTGTGTAAATTGCTCCTCATGTCAAAGAGACACACTTTGGGGTGGCAAATTTTCTCCCCATCACACTTTTTTATTCTTTCTCTTCAAATCTTTGCAATAAATGTTTCATTTTCATCTATTCTTTTAAAATGACATTAAGATTTTTTATATTTTCAGACAGCTGTATGGATAATACCAATAAACATACCAAGGACTGATTAATTCATAAAATGTGATACTATAATTCTCATTATTTTAGGATGGATACGGAGGAAATGTAATTTTGAATGACAGAAAATAGAAGGTTTTAATAGCTTGTACCTTTTTTTAATGTCAGCATATTTTTATTTTCACCAGTTCAAAGTGATTTTGTGGTTCTTTTTGACTGTTTAGTTCCTCAGAACTAAATATGACTGGAAAACTAACTGGGAAGATGAGTAAAGCATTTGCCACAAGTCCTTGGACAGACTCTTTTATTATTAAATTTAGATAAGTCCCTAGGAATTTTATTTTCCTCCTTTTTATAAACATTTTTAAGTGACAATGTTGGAATTGACTTTCAGGTTCAGAGATATCTACATGAGGAGAAACATACAAACAAAAAAAAACCCTTTTCTCTTTTTTTCACAAAACCTCACCTTGTGGCTTTTTCATTTTCTCAAAGCATTTTGTCAGCCAAACAGTTTTTATTATTAATCTCAAGTCTGTCTTTTTCTGGAGGTTATTAATCAGTTGCTTTCTGAGTAAACATTTCTTCAGATAAATTCACTCAGTTTTATTTAAGAACTTCAGGAAATTTACTTTATACATTAAAAATCCAAATAAATATAACTCTGTAGTTGAAAAATCCTAAACAAAATAAAAATTCTAAAATTGAAATATACTTGAGAAACTGATCAAGAAAAGGACTAAGAATAATTGGGGAAAAATACTGATGTCTTGTGTCTGCTGTAAAAGTGTAGAAAGTAAACAAATCATTAGGTTGCTTTGGTAGAGGAATGAAGTGTAAATCCAGGGAGATAGGATTTTTGTCACTACAAAGAGACATTGTTTGGATTTCACCTGGAGTTCTTTCTGTAAAACTGTTCACGTGGACCAGTAATTACCCTTGAGGGCCTTTGGTGAGAATTGAATTTTCATTCAATAAAGGCTGACACTGGTCCTGGAGGGTAAGGGAGTCAAGCTAGCTGTTTGCAAATTAAATTCTGAGGATAAGATAAAGATGCTAGGCTTGTCCCTCTGTCAGTTGGATAGGATATTATTGAAGCATGTAGATAGATGATGACAATAACAACTGTTTAGCTCTTCCCCTTTTGACTTGTTGGATTTGCTGAATGGACATGAAGATGTAAGAAAAATTTTAATTTGTGTTTAGATTTCTTTGGCTAGAAAGAAAACAATTTGGGTGTATTCAGCAAAAGGTATAATCAGTAATACACACACACACACACACACACATATATATCTATATGTTTTGTGAAAGTGTCACTTAATATATAATCCAAATAATTCTTGAAAATATTCAATCTGTTTTCTAAGTATTATATAGTCTAAGAGGGAGAAAATAACCTATCATTTCAGTGGCCATATTAATTATGTACAGTTTATTTAATAAAATTAGTAACTCCATTTATATAAGTGGATGTATATGTGTGTGTATTTTATATATGTATATCAATTTTATATATTATATATACATATTCTTGAAAAAAAGACATAAGCAGTAGAACTGAAAAATTGGATTTCCTTCTGCTTGCAGTTGACATTAAAACTGATGTCAGTTATTTGTCCAGAGAGTATGTTATCAAATATAATGTTTATTATATAAGCAGATATCTAATAGCAGACTACAGCAGATGCTCATTGAAGTGCCAACTTATAGGCTGAGTCAGAAAAGTCATAGTTGGTGTTCTTATTCTTTGGTGTGAGTTAAGTAGCAGATACAGAGCGTCTAAACTCTGTTGTATCATATGGCCCTTCCAGTTAAGTCATTTTATGGGCTGCTCGAAGAGGTGACTACTTAGATATATAAACCTAACACAGCGGGTTAAGATTTCAATGTGATATATTTAAAAGCATATGTTAAGGTAATTAGACTATAAAATTAACGTTTGCCATCTAAATGTCTTGTGTGAAAAATGAAATAAATATGAGCCATATGTGTTCAAAATGTAACGTCTCTTGAAAAAATAATGCATGCAATCAGAAGAGATCCTCCACCACCATTATCTACCTACCTGCCTGCAGGTGCCCACGCACTGTGAGTGCTAAGTCCAGGGGCTCCTGTGGCTTCCAGAACCATCATTAGCTCAGTAGATCCCATCTCCTCCTTACACAGCAAAGCAGTCACTCTGCTCATCTTCCTCTCCTCTTCTGTGCTATCAGATTGCTCTCCTCTTGACTGAAGTATTTGATCGGCTTACCTATGGCTTTTACTTCTTCTTTATGATAAACAAAACCAAAACAAACACACCAGACAGCACCACCACCACAAAACACATGTCTCTTAACCACCATACATTTCCTTCCAGTTTCTGTCCCCCCCACTTTTTTTTTTTTTTTTTTTTTTTTTTGCTTCTTTTGCTTCTTTTTAGAGCGAAACCTTTTGAGGCTATTATTTTTATCCAGTGTCTGTTCTTCCAATCCTTGAAACTTACTCACTTGAAACTCACACTGATTTTCACTCAGCGTGATATGCTGGTAAATATTAAGCAACCAGCTTTCTGGAGAACAAAACCCTGATTTGAAATATTTTCTGATATTCATGGTGTAAACACGTACTCCTGCCAGGGCTGATTTCACGCGATGAGGACTGATTTCAAACTATCCAATGTGGTGTTTGGAAGAGATGTGTTGAGTTGGTTCCCTCGAGGTTTGGGGGGTTTTGTTTGGTTTTGTTTGCATGTCCCTTTGGTTTCTTTGAGAGCCAGCTCCCGCGTGCCAGTCTTTACCACTGATCACCTGGCTGAAAATGCACTCTTAAATCCCCTCCAGCGGAGCTTTAAACTCCCCCCACCCCGGGACCCCGCGCCAAAACAACTGTGCTAAGATTACTGAAATTTCAAGTTGCTAAATCCAGTATCTCACTTTTGTGACCTTTTGCTCCAAGAGCAGCATTTTAAACAACAGAAGCAAACACACCTTAGGGTTTTTTTGTTTTGTTTTGTTTTTAACATCTTTATTGGAGTATAATTGTTTTACAATGGTGTGTTAGTTTCTGCTGTATAACAAAGTGAATCAGCCATACGCATATCCCCATATACACCTTAGTTTTTTAAATACTTTTTTCAATTTGCCTTCAGGCCTCTACACTTCCTTCTTCATCTCCCTACCCCTCATGGGCTGTGCTTTCTCTGTTTTCCTTTCCGGACTTTTTTCTCTTTTTGTGCAACCTTTTAACAAAGGAGTGGCCCACTGCCAGGATTTGATGTCTTCTCAAGGCTGTTTACATTCACTCCTTTAGTGATCTCAGCCTATCTCTGGGTTTTGTATACCATTTACAGAACGACAATACTTTAATAAATATTTCCAGCCTGGAACACTTCCCTGATTACAAACTCATTGCTGGACAACTATCGGGAAAATATAATTAAAAGCAAATTCCTCTCCCATCCCCACAACAGAGATTGATCTCTTTTCATAGAAAATTTAAAAAAACAAACAAACAAAAACACAGTTTTATCATTGAATAATCATTAAGCCAGAATGTGATGTACCTCACAGGCAATCTGCTAAGAGATTGCAATGACAGAAAGAAATATCACCCTTTTATGTAGCCAAGCCAAGATATGAAACATTATGTACATATTCTCAAGATAAACAATAACTAGTCCTCAAGTAAGATATCTTGACAGCACAGTTTGGCACCAAAGTTCATCTTAAACTGGGTTGACCGCCTGTGTAAGCTGGTAGGTTTTATCCAGAGGAAAAAGAAAATTCTCATATCTTTATGACAAGAGGTGGTTTTGCAACTTGGAGGAGTAGCCCTTTGAAGGTAGGCTTCTACCCTCCCAAAGGAACTGGGAGACAGGGCACATCTTCCTTGATGATGATATTTCAAAAGAATGGTTCCCAGGTCCTTGAGAAAAACAGTCTTGGGTCCTGAAGCTAATAAGAGGCTTCTTTATCTTTTAAAAAGGTTTACATATATTCCAAAGTCAACCAAGTGACGTTAGATCTGTCTTTTCCACTGTCTTCTTGTAAGTGCCAGATTTCTGTTTGTATGTTAATTAAATGCTTTTCTTTTCTACATCATGCTTCCAATCATATCAGTCAATAAAGCATTTTTGTATTAAATTTAGGGCTTGAGTACTCACATGGATGTTAATTACTTTTACTTTGTTATCAAAAATTACTAATCAAGATGGTCCAGTTTTTACTTTATCAATAATCAGATTGTTGTACTTATAAATGCAAATCCTGTTTATGCTGGGGGTACAATTTATAGCTGTTCAGAAATTAGACTGTGGAGTTAATACTGGGAGTACAAAAATGAAAAGTACTGTATCAAATAAGGTTTGTTTTCTAGGAAAATGTGATTCTTAAAGTAATTGAAATAACCCTTCTGTGAATAGGACAACAGGCAGTCTATGAGAATATTAATAAGTTTGCTAGAATACCTCTTTTTAGTTGCATTCAGCACATGTATCACTTACTTCAGAAAACTATGTTTCTGAGTCCTTTGTAGGAACCATAGGCATCTTCCTGAGGAACTGGCTTCCCATTGGGTGCACAAATCCAGCTGGTTTTGTTTTAGCTTGGTTTTCACTTTGGGCAATCACCCCAAATTTTTTAAAAGTAAAAAAAAATTTAGCCATATGGGTCTTTATCAGCACTTGAAAGTGTCCCTCCCCTTGTTTACAGCTCAGCTGTCTTTCCTGTGGACCACTTTAACATAGTCAAATCTGTTCAGTAAGTGTAGCAGAATTCCTTGCCTGTGTCTTTCCAGGTCCTTATGACTTAGTGTCTCAGGGTTTCTAGGGAAGAAAAAAGCCTTTTTATGTATTAAGCATGATTATGAGATAATTCAGTTAATTTCAGCACAAGATGTTGTCTAAGACCCAAATTGAGAAGTCTGTCACATAAATTTCAAAGGAGAGATTCAGTGTTTGTCCCCAGGTGTCAGTCTAATTTTTTAACAAGGATAGTGGTAAAGATCTAGACCTTCTTAACATAGTAGTTTAACCAATATTAAGTTGCAGAGTAGGTTAAGTTAACATAGTAGTTTTCTTTTTTTAACAGACTGTAATTTTTAGAATACTTTTATCACAACGAAATTGGGTAGTGAGTACAGAGAGTTCCCGTATTCTGTCCCCACTCTCAATATCCTGCTTCAGAGTGGTACATTTTTTACAATCACTAAACCTCCATTGACACATCATAATCACTCAAAGTCCATAGTTTACCTTAAAGGTCACTCTTGGTGTTGTACATTCTATGAGTTTGGACAGATTTATAATAACCTGTATCCACCATTATAGTATCATACAGACTATTTTCACTGCCTTAAAAATCCTGTGTTCTACCTTATTCATCTCTCCCCCACACCCATTCTGGCAATTATTGATCTTTTTATTGTCTCCACAGTTTTTCATTTTCCAGAATGTCATCTACTTGGAATTATACAGGATGTAGCCTTTTCATTGGCTTTTTCCGCTTCGTTATATGCGTTTACGTTTCCTCCATGCCTTTTCAAGGCTTGATAGCTTATTTCCTTTTAGTGCTGAGTAATAATCTATTGTCTGGATGTACCACAGTTCATTTATCCATTCACCTATTGAAGGAAATCTTAGTCACTTCCAGGTTTTGACCACTATGAATAAAGCTGATCTAAACATCTGTGTGCAGGCTTCTGTGTGGACGTTAAGTTTTTAACTCCTTTAGATAAATAACAAGGAATGTGATTGCTGGGCCATACAGTAAAAAATGTTTAGTATTATAGGAAACCTAACTCCCAACTGTCTTCCAAAGTGGTTTATACCATTTTGTGTTCCCACCAGCAGTGAATGAAAGTTTCTGCTACTCCACATCCTCGCCAGCATTTGAAGTTATCAGTGTTTTGCATTTTGAACTTTCTGATAAGTGTGTAATGGTATCTCATAGTTATTTTAATTTGTATCTCTCTGATGACATGCAATGTGGACCATCTTCTTATATGCTTATTTGCCATCTGTATATCTTCTTTGGTGTGGTGTCTAGTCAGGTCTTTTGCCCATTTTTTAATGGAGTTGTTCATTTACCTACTTATTGTTGAATTTTAAGTGTTATTTGTATATTTTGGGTAACAGTCCTTTATCAGTATGTCTTTTGCAAAAGTTTTCTCTTAGTCTGTGGTTTGTCTTCTCATGCTCTTTACAGTGTGCTTCTCAGATCAGAAGTTTTTAAATTTAATGAAGTCCAGCTTATCAATTATTTCATGGATTGTGCCTTTGACATTATATCTAAAAAGTCTAAAAAGATTAAGATTAAAAGTTTATATCTAAAAGATTTAAGTCTGTATCTAAAAAGATTACCCAAGATATTCTAGATGTTTTTCTTATGTTACCTTTTAGAATTGTCTAGTTTTGAATTTTACATTTAGCTCTATGATCCATATTGTGTTAATTTTTGTGAAGGCTCTTAAGACTATGTGAAGGTTCATATTTGTGTGTGTGGATGTCCAGTTTTTCCATCCCCATTTGTTGAAAATACTATCTTTTCTCCAGCCAATGAATTACTGAGTTTTTAGAGTTTGATTCATTCACTTTAATTTCTTTTCTTCTGCCTAATTCCTTGTTTTGTTTCACAGTTACCTGCTTCATTCATTCTGCTGTAGTCACACTGACATCCTTGCTGTTACTTTCATAGGCCATTCACTCCTGAACTTTAAAGCCCTTCATGTTTACCACCTTTACTTCTGCATAGAATGTTCACCTCCCAAATATCTGCATTTTTCTTTCCATCACTGCCTTCAGTTTTTTCCTAAAGTGTTATTTTTTTCTGTGGGCCCTTCTACAATGACTCTATTTATAAACGCAAGCCCTCTCCACTTCCTATCTGCTCTGATTTTTTTTTTTTTTGGTTGTGTTATTTTTTTCTAGTATAACTTACTTATTTTCTGTCTCTGTCTCAACTACCAATGTAAGCTCCCCTAGCACAGGAAATATTGCATGTTTTGCTAACTAACCATAATTCCAACACCCAAAATAGTGCCGAGAACACAGTTAGCATTCAGCATGTGATTATTAAGTAAATGAAGAAATGAATGATAATAGTTATTTATTGTGCATCTGCTATGTATTATTTATATATGTATTGTTTGAATTTTCATAGCAACACTGTGGGAATCTTTTAAATACATTTTTACCAAGCCTTGTTCCTAATCTTATTCAATAAAAAATTCAGAAGTTTATTTTAATAGAGGATTCTAGACAATGCTTCTTGCTGATTTGGTATCTAAACACATACTAGTTCCAAGCCCATGGAAATTTACACATCACCCTTAACCTTGGATAAATTCTCTAGGCTCTGTAAGCTTTGCCCACCCCATGGAGCTCTCTGAGTTGTTCTTCTCTAAGTTTCCCCGAAGTCAAGTTAGCCAATTCAGTCCTTTGTGCTCCTACAACACTTTAAGCATGTATCTGTAATTGCACCAATTAAGTTATATATCGTTAAGAGTATATTTTCCCACATGAATATGGAGAAATTCTTAAGTATAAGAAATATGACTTTCCTATTTGTGCATGTCTAAGTGTTTGTTGAAATAATGAACCCAAGGCACTTCACTGATGTATGTAATTATTTTTTTAAATTAATTAATTTATTTTTGGCTGTGTTGGGTCTTCGTTGCTGTGCACTGGCTTTCTCTAGTTGCGGCGAGCAGGGGTTACTCTTCATTGCAGTGCACGGCCTTATTGTGGTGACTTCTCTTGTTGTGGAGCACGGGCTCTAGGCATGTGGGCTTCAGTTGTAGCACACGGGCTCAGTAGTTGTGGCTCGTGGGCTCTAGAACACAGGCTTAGTAGTTGTGGTGCACGGGCTTAGTTGTTCCGCAGAATGTAGGATCTTCCCGAACCAGGGCTCAAACCTGTGTCCCCTGCATTGGCAGGCGTATTCTTAACCACTGTGCCACCAGGGAAGTCCCTTGATGTATGTAATTTTTAAGGTGTGATTTTACACGATACTTCACAATTTTTTAATCTGAGTATATGATAATCTGTACTAAAAATCATAGAACATCTAGTAAACCTCATACTTTTTTTAACTTATAAGGTAAGCTAACTTATCTAAATTGTAGCTATGATAGACCCTCAAAAAGGAATGAAAATGAAAAGCAACTTAAAAAACATCCTGATAGTTCATACACAAATTCTTCACATGCTCAAAATTCAATTAATATTGTACATTCAGTTAGATTTTCAGTCTGTTTATTTGTTTTGAAGGTTGTCTACTCAAATTTCTTATGCATAATTAGATTCAGAATAAATCTTATTGGTGAGTTTAAAATAAATCCTATGGTACAATTTTAGGTTATTTTGATTAGGTACATCAGGTGAATATCATTCTCTAAAAATTATTCCATCGCCTCAATAAATACTGAGTTCCTATGGGATAGAAAGGTACAAAGTAGGATACAAAAGATATGAAACTTTTAGTATGGAACTTTTCAAAATGTAAGTGACTTAATCCATTTGTAAACTACATACATTTTATCAGAAAATGTAACTTTTTCCAATGAGCATACAGACAGAAAAAGTGACTTCATCAGTTCAGATATTTGACTCTGTCTCTAAATTCATTATATAATAATAAATATAATAATAAGATTAATGGTAATATTTTTTCATAAAGTGCCTCGATGCCCATCTAAACCTGCATTTATTCCTTCTGCCTATTAATTTAATGCATATTTTTGTATGCCAAAAGTATGACAGTATTTGGCTATGCTTAGTTTAAATAAAATAATTTTAAATTAGCTATTTTATTTGGATTAAAACATGTTTTTTAAATTTAAAAAGTCCAAGTTAGTAGAGCAGAGAATTCCATACAATATAACGTATATTATGAGAGTCGTCAAACCTAGAACCAAAAGAGCAAAGTATCTACAGTCCAAGTACATGATGTGAAATAAAATTAAATGAATGCAACCACATAGAAAAGCACATTACACTCAGAACTGGGGCTTTTATTACCTTTTAAACATCATTTCACTTTACAATTTGAGTATCAGAAAAGAAAAAAGAAGTCTAAAGAAAAGGAAATGCCAAGTAGAATCACTAAACTGAGCGCTGCCTCAGCAAATTAAACTTTGTCTAGTAGCACAGTAACTTTCTATTCATTTATCATTTCACACTAATTTTACAAATTAACCTGCGGTAGTACAGAATATGGATTATCTCAATTATAGAAATGTGATTTCCATTATCATTCCATTATTATTCCATTCTACTTATATCTATGTTAATAAGTCTGGAGAATAGCTTTGACTCATAATTCACTCCTAGAAATTTCTCCACCATGAGCTCACTTGTTAAGCATGGTTATCCAGGATTCACATTTATCATTATATTTGAATATAATTTCAAGGACTCAAATTCTTATCTTCCCCAAATGAGAGGTTAGACATTAAAAATAATAATAAAATGAGTAAATGCAAGGCATGTAACCGTAAACTTTTAATATCCCCAAATGCTCCAGGGGGGTACTTGGGAGAAGTGATTATGGGGAATTTGGACTCAAAACACTTGTCCGCTAATCACTGCTATGCCAATTATTAGCCAGGTAAACTTTCCAGACCTCACTTACCTTTGTATACTTTAAACCCCAAACAATAACTTATATACTTCCAGAGCCTGATTATTATCTTTTTATGGCAATGCATATTTCCCATCCTCATTAAGCTGAAGGTGCCAATCATTTTTGTACCTTCCTATAGCCTGTACTACCAGATAAAATGAGTTTTCATTCTCATATAGATTGTGCTCATGATCTCCTGTACCATCAGACAATACCAGTTGTCAACAACACTGTGGGTCAGTTTCTCAGTCTAGAACTCAAGTCACCAAGCTAACACTTAGACTCTTCTCCTGATATTTCTCTAATGTTTATGGCCTGCCATTCATCTTGGAATATTAAGTGTTGCCAAAACATGTAGAATGCTCATCGAAGTTTTTGCCTTTCAACATGTTCTTTCAGTTCTCTAATATTCAATACCTTTCCTATTTACCTGTGTGAATTATTATTCCTCCCTACAAAATCTTTGCTGATATTTTCACCAACATTCAGAATCTATTACAATCTCATGTTACATTTTGTTTTCAACTCTCACATGGCTCTCCCTTGCATTATAGTCATTTGTTTTTATTTGATTCCAAATATTGCATTATAATTTCCTTGAATAGCAGTCCCATACCTTACTAATCTTTGCATTTTATACATTGCAATTCAGGAAGATGTAGAGACTGCAGTTAATTGGAAATATTTTCTAATATGAACACAGGACAGGCACTCTTCTCTTATATACACTGAAACAAATTAACTAAGGAGACACAAAATTTAGAAACGTATTTGCGTTCCTCCAGGATAGGTATTATTTGTATGCTAATATATTATGAAACTGGAAAGAAAAATAATTTTTTAAAACAATGAAAGAAAAAAATGCTCAAGCTCAAAAACAAGTTTAAGTCTTCATGGGCTAGAAATGCAATCTCAGGCTACAAGTCTGAGGCATCTAAGTGTGGCATTATGTAGAGATGACTTGGAGCTTGCTCTTATAAGTGATGTGGAACAAAAACCCTCCAAACACAAATTTGGGTATAAGATTTATTTTCACTACCTCAGTCTCAGAAAATGGGTTTGGGAAGTTGCAGTGAACTAAGACCTGAAGCTGTTGCTTTATGCAAATACCTAAGGACGTAGGATCCAACAGACACAGCCTTGGAAACAGGGACTGAAATACCACAGCTTGCTAATTGATATGAAATATATCCACTAGCATAATGTGGCAGGGGCCCTAACCAATTTAGATGAGCCTACATTTAAAGAGGGGATTCCCAGGGGAAGGTTGGTGATAAGCAAGACAAGCAGTAGCTAAGCAAGATGGGTGAGAGAAGGGGTTGTGAGTGAGACAACACAAAATGTACGTGTAGACCCACATTACAAAATGAAATATAACCCTATGAAAAATAGTCAGCCAAATTAACAATTAAAATATAAAATCATTCTGGATGACATTAAATGAACACAATACACTAAATAATGTGAAACTGCATACTAATAAATTCCAAGTAAGTAAACAAAAAAAATAATTTCCAAATGGTGTATTTGTATTTAAGATGTTAACGAACATATAAGATAGTTACTATATTTTAAAGATAAAATACAATATTGAAATTTTAACAGATAACGACATCAGAAGATACTCACTGAGTATTCTGATGACTGTACTTTTTGTGTAAAAGGTAATAAGCATGAGAGGAAAAATTTATAAATCATTATTAATGAAGCTAGAAGGAAGAGAGGGAAAGGGAGAAAAAGGAAAGAGAAGTTAAGTAGAATTATAAAAAGTGAAAAAATAGAAGTAATTTGCAATATATAACAATCACAACAAATGTAAATTGTTTTAATGTAAGCCTTGATTCAAGTAAAAGGATTATTAACTGGATTTAAAATCCTCCCTTGCACTACTTACAAGTAACACAACAGAATATACACATAAACAGACAGATGGGAAAAAAGGGATCATAAGGGGAGACCAGGAAAATAATAACTAAAAGAAACACACACACACACATACACAATTAAGCAAAAGGATAAAGAATATAGAATAGCAAATGAAGAAAATGCAAAGAAGACACATCACAAAAATTTACGAACCTAACCATGTAATATTAAAACATACAGTACAAAATCTCACAGCATTAAAGATGAATTAGCAAAATCACAATCAGAGTGGGTGGCTTAAATATACCTACTTAAAAACTAACACATCACGCTAACCAAGTTCCTAGAAAGGATGGAAAAGATTGGAACCACTGAATTAGTCAGGGTAGGTGATCTCAATAAGAAGGTGATATCTGAGCAATGGCTTTAAAAATGTGAGAGAGTAAGCCCTGTGAGAAGAGCGCTTTAGGGAGAGGCAAGAGCCATGCAAATGCCCTGAGGTAAAACACGCCTACTGTGCTCCAAGAACAATAAAGAGGCTAGGGTGGCTGGAGAAGAGAAAGAAGGAGATGTGGCCAAAGAAGCAATGGGGAGGGAGCAAAGAGATACATAAGTCAGCTTGGAGTGAGTTCAAGAGAGAGAAGAGGAAAATTCAACACAACTCTATCCATGAGTTTGGCTATAAAGAAGAGCAAAGAATGGGACAAGTGAAGTAAAAAGATACTGCCTTTGTTTGATTTTTTAGGTATAGGAAATAACACCATCTTGGCCTTGAGAGAAGATTCTTTCCTTTGTAGGAGAGAATGGGAGAGGATGGGATACAGTGACCCAGTGGAGGTGGTAACCTGAGGTCAGTGCTTGAGCAGCAAATCCTCAGGGACGTTAGAAGGGTCCTTGACCATCCTCTTATTTAGAGTCATTTTAAACATGGCATACTCATCAATATTCTGTATTCATCACCAAAATTGTTGGGTCTAGAAATCAATTTTAGCCTACTTCCAGCCTAATATGTTAGCCTATTACTATATCCCAATGCAGGCAGAAGACAGGAGAGTCCTGGATTAGAGTCAAAGGACAGGACAGCAAGCAGCATGCACATCAGCCCCCTTCCCGCCAAGTCCCATGAGGGCAATGTGGGGCTGGGGGATGCTAGATGGATATTGCACATGCAGTGGGTCTGCACCATATCAATAGATGAGAAATATTGACCTGGGAAGTCCACATCTTTCAGAGCAAACAGTAAGGAAGGTTCTTCTTGGTTCTAGAGGGTGACATTACCTCATCCCTCTAAGTTGCTCACTACAAACACAACCCTGAAAAGTGGCCCAGGTACATAAATGGTCAAGCCTTGCAATCTTGCACACAGGTATGCAGGATGCTCTGAGTTCAGGGCAGACTACCTCACCCAACACATATAATATTCCATATTTCCCCAAGATCACGTTTCATTTGCCATTAGTCTATACAAGCCAAGTAATAAACCAAACAAACCAAAAATCCAGTAGAAAATTGCACAGGAGATCAAATATTGGAATTAATTTTGAATATTTGTAAACCTGAAAAATATTAGAGTTGACCTAATTCCATTTTATATGTATATATACTTTATCTATACACACATATATGCCAATGTATATATATTTACAAGTTCTAAAATATGTTTTATAACTGTAAGTATTTATAAATATTATATATATATATATATATCATAAGTTTTCCTACATAAGAAAACATGTCAGGAAAAGAGTTTTGTTTATATAACAAAATTAAATTATTTTTTTAATTTTATAAAAAAAATCAGGATAAACCTGCATGAAGAATATAACTTCAACTCAATGAGGAACACAAAGTCAAATCAAAATAAGTGGAAAGAAATATTAACTTATAAATATTTTACTTCTGCCTAACTTAATCTTTTAATTTAATACAGTTTTTTTTTTTTTTTTTTTTTTTTTTTTTTTTTTGCGGTATGCGGGCCTCTCACTCTTGTGGCCTCCCCAGTTGCGGAGCACAGGCTCCGGACGCGCAGGCTCCGGACGCGCAGGCTCAGCGGCCATGGCTCACGGGCCCAGCCGCTCTGCGGCATATGGGATCCTCCCAGACTGGGGCACGAACCCGTATCCCCTGCATCGGCAGGCGGACTCTCAACCACTTGCGCCACCAGGGAGGCCCTTTAATACAGTTTTAATCAAAACCCCAATAGAATTCTGTACTAGAGCTTGACCTATGTATTCTGAGGCTCACTTGGAGTTATGAATTTGTGAGAACTGACACTTCTGGGCCCAGTGGAATTGAACTAGTAACCTGAAAATCGGTAGCACACATAAAGGTATGAATTTCAGGAAATGAAAATAGATTATTTCAAATTCATGCTTTCCTAAGAACAGTGACCATTATCTGATTCCAGAGGTAAAAATACATACTTCTTCTGTAGGCTAGTGACAGACCTCAGTCTCAGATTTGATATTTCCTCTCAAAGAATCCATTATTCACACTTCATAGATGACCCTCTTCTGTGAAGGTATATTACTTCTTGAAAGCAATCCTCTTAATAGAGATTTTGGTTACATGAAAAAACACAATATATTATAATACAACCCAGTTAACTTATCAATGAAGCCGACAGTATAGTCATCCTGAATATATTGTATTAATGTAATTTATCCACAGTGTATAGAGATCTAAGCTTCCAAAATCCAAATTACTGCTTCTTTATTTATAAGAAAATCAAATTAGCATACAAATGAAAATGCCCGTGTTTGGAAAAATAAAACAGTGCATGTCCGTGCGTGTGTGCATGTGTGTGTGTGTGTGTGTGTGTGTGTGTGTGTTGCATGGTCACTTGCTATATGATGTTAAAGTTAATAATATAATGGTAATATGGATTAGGAAAAAAATCTGATTGATAGAATGATTAATAGAAGCTTAAACAAGTGAATAATTAAGTGCATGTGCACATTTTTACGTAGTATATATCTAAACATAACATGATTTACTTTTGTGAAAAACTGAATACAAGTTTAAAGAAAAAGGAAATTATAACCCTAATTAAACCACTGGTAAATAAATTCTATATTTGTTAAATGCAAAAATAGTTTATAAAGGTATTGAATGAAACATTAGCAAATATTCACATGTTAAAAAGGTGAAAGTCTTTTTAGGCATTATAGCTAATTTACAAATTATAATAGAAATAATGACAGATGTGACTATGTAAAATTCTAAACTATGTTCCATAAAATACAGCACAGTATAGAGTCAAATGATTAAAAAAGGAACATAAATGGAACATGTGTGACTTTTATTATTTTAACAAATAATTAGGAAAACATCAAATACCATCCAGAACACTAAGAAAAATTAATGAAAAAATAACTTATAGAGTGGCAGCCTGCAACCTTTTTGGCACCAGGCACCAGCTTCATGGAAGACAGTTTTTCCACGGATGGGGGTGGGGGCGGCGGGTGGTGGTTCAGGCGGTACTGTGAGCGATGGGGAGCGGCAGGTGAAGCTTCACTCACTCGCCTGCTGCTCACCTTCTGCTGTGCGGCCGGGTTCCTAACAGGCTGCAGACCAGCACTGGTCCGTGGCCCTGGGGTTGGAGACCCCTGTTATGGAGGAAGAGGGTGAGTCACCAAATCTATGTGAATATTTACTCAAAATTAAATTTTAAAATAATAACTAAAATAAAAACAAGAAGCTACTTTTTGCTTTTTGCCTGTCAATGTGAGTTGTTTTTTTTTTTTTTTTTTTAAGAATGATACCCATCAGTGCTGCTAAGTGTGGTATGACAGGATTATATTTTGAATTTACATTATCTACACTGTTAAAATGTCTGGAAGTCTGTGAAAATACACTGGCAAACTCTTGATGTATATAATAGTAGATTTTTTCCACTGCAACTCATAATTACTTTCTCTTCCTTTTATCCCTCTTTCCTCTTCTACCAGCTCCTTCCTTTCCTTCCTTTCTTCCTTCTTTCCTTGCAAGAGAGGAGGTCACTTTTGATATATTTTTTAAGAGTTTCTTTTCTCCTTTAGATATCTATGTTCTTTACCAAATTCTGGGCATTATTACACTAAAAGAGTATTTATTTCTAAAACTTAAGTTGACACATAATGCTTTATCTCTTAACTTGGTTTTAAACTGCATCAAATCCTAGATGCCCTTTTCTGATTTATCTTTTCTCATTTTATAATTTACAATTAAATTTACCTATCTATTTATATTTATTATATAGGTGATAGAACAGCTCCACAATATAATTCATGAATATAAAAATGGATAGAACAGTGCCTGGTACAATAAATGTTGGGTATGTTAAATATTATAAGACAAATAAATAAATGCATATGTAAATATAGTGACTGGCTAGGAAGAGAAAATGAAAAAAAATATGTGGTCTTAGATATCTTTACAGATTGTGCCAGAAGCCATAGTATTAGAAAATATCTATGATTACTAATAAGATGTACATATGATGGATATATGAGATGTATGTATGCATACTGTTCTAATAAGGCGGGTTTACCATGAAACTAACGAAGCTCAAACTTGGGTCCCCTCACTTGAACAAGCTCCTTTTAAGTCCATATACCTAAAATTAAAATTTTAATTATATAGTTTTTCTCTTTAGGATTTCACCCTGCATATTCTGCAATTATATTAGCTTCAGTCCCTTCAAACCTTGTTTCATTTCTCTGTCTAAGGGTATACATGTTCCTATCATGCATGTCAGTATAAAAAAAGGAAAGATGAATTCAGCCATATGTACCTCAATTTAAAGAATGGATGTACTAAAGAACATGTCTGATTACTCAGGGATATATGGAATGCCAGGTAATAACAGTCCTGGTTGCTGCTAACGACTAAAACAAAATCCAAGTCAAGTTTCAGTTTTCTTTATTAAGAAATAAGCAACCTTAAAACAAATCAGCCAGTATTTTTTTAAACTGCACTACATTATCTATTTAATCATCATTTTGATAATATTAATGAAAGTAAGAAAAGAATCTAGCTACAGCATAGATGGATGCTATAACATCAGAGTATTACATGCTCAGGCCTCAACACACAGTTCAAAAATGTGTCGTGTTCTATCCCTTTGAATAAGAATCAGTTTCACCTGCTGAGGTCTATTTTTTTATGAGTCACACAATTCATCATTTGCTCCTTTGTACTTACCAAACATGTTTTTATCATCATAAATCTGAAAGAGTTTAGTCACTCAGTAAATCGCTTATGGGTCAAGAAACTCTCATATCTAATTCTGTTGCCACTGACTTGGCTTAAAATCAGATTTCATGAGATGTAAATAATACTGGAGACATTTTCTGTTGAATCTGAATTAAATTTTTGATTTTAATTAAAAGATAATTCTGCTTGTTTCAATAAGTATATGATCTTGGTCAAATATTTTAATGTGTTTTAAGTCTATTTAATCATGGATATAATAATGCAACTTTATTGGGTTACTGTGAAGATTAAACTAGATAATATTAATTCAGGTATATCTATATGGAAAATGTTCATGAATGTTAGTTATTATTATCATTTAGTTATGTTTCTAATACAAGATACAATGATTAAGACTATCTGAAATATTTCAGGATGGGTGAACAAAGGTAAAAAAAGAAACATGAATATAATTATTATAATATATAACAGTGGGATTCCAATGTTGACTCTGACTATTTAGGGAGCTATGTTAAGATATATGAGTAAAAAGTTTCAAACAAGAATTTTGGATATTAGAGAAGACATTCTCAACAAACTTGGCAGTGAAGTTAATTGATAAGATTTTTTAAATTAACAAAAACAAATAGGAACAAGTAAAACAGTGAATATATGGGCGCCAAATTGTTCCTGAGTTCTTTTTTTGTAAAAGTATATGAATACTATATAAAGGTGAGATAGTAGTTTTGTTTGACTGTGAATAATAAAAATTTGAAAAAAATAATTGAATAAAAGATGCCAAACAAGTTGCACATTTATTTTTCTTTCCTTTATAATTTCAGATATGCATTCCAACGTTGGTATGACTCAAAAGCTTTCTATTCAAGTATTTCATTATATACATTTAGAAATAAATGAGTATTTCTGAACTTCATAATCCAATTTAGCAACACTCCTATTACAAACTGTGAGTAGGGGAAGAGACAAACAGGGACCAGCAGTGACCTCAGTTGTTTCTTAAATGGATGTGCCTGTAAGCTTCCCCAAACACTTTCACGTAATAGCAATCATATTTGTTGCAAAGGGGGCTGTGAAATATATTCTTTAATACTAAGGGAGTCATATGACCCTCTAAAATTTTTATTACTATTGAAGAAGAGGCAATGGATTAAAGACATAATTTATATTGATCTCTACCAAAGTGAGGCATCATTTTTCAACATTTAAGTACCTACCGTGTGATTGTATCCTGTGATTACTTACCTAAGCTTCAC
Organism: Mesoplodon densirostris; assembly: GCF_025265405.1. NCBI lineage: Eukaryota > Metazoa > Chordata > Mammalia > Artiodactyla > Ziphiidae > Mesoplodon > Mesoplodon densirostris. Next base: position 95,699,385 of record NC_082661.1, read on the forward strand.
TTCAATCTTAAACCTAAGACCCATTAAAAGATGGTTCTAGCTACAATTAACTTTAGAATGTCTTTAAAGACTAATGTAACTAAATGGCTATAGAGCTTTCTACAGAGGATTGCTTACTACAAGAGCTGGAATCAATGAAAGAAGTTTTCATTTAGTTTTGAACAATAAAATTAATAATATGTTGAGTTTTTTTAACAAGACATCTTACTAAATACTGTGGAGGATGAAAAGGTAAATCCCTGGGAATGTCAATATTAACTGCAACTAATTAAAAAGTACATGGGGAAAAAAGGTAAAAAGTAGAAACTCTTCACATTCCTGTATATAGATATTTCAAGTCTTTTATTGGATTTTATGTTGATTTTAGTAAAAAATAGATTCGAATTTTAAGAGTTTTTTAAACATAAGTTAATTATCAGTCTTTGCCTTGACCTGCCTTCAACCAATTAAAGAGTAGAGGGACTAGGACATCAATAACCTTACCTAGAGTCTCAAGTTCTCTTTTTTCTCCTCCCTCCCTCCCTTCCTTCCCAATTTCCTTCCTTCTTTCCTCCCTTCCTTTCTTCCTTCCTTCCCTCCCTCTCTTTCTCTCCCCTTCCTTCATTCCCCCCTCCCTCCATTCCTCTTTCCTCCTTTCTTTATTTATTTCTTATTACAATAATTATTTTAACTGACTATCCATAAAGAGAAACATTTTAAAATTTACACACTACTACCACTACTATTACTGCTATTGCCATCACTATTACTATTACTACTACTACTAATAATAATAATTATAAGAGCAAACATTTTTTGAGTGTTCACTGTATATTAGACACTATCCTGGGCCTTTTAAGTATGTTACATAATTTATTTTTTATAATAACTATATCAGGTAGAGATTATTATTCACTTCAATGTTACTTTTGTTAAAGATACCTGATGAGCTAGGATTTTGTTACAGTATATAACAGCCACATAGTATTTATCCATTTTTCACAAGTAGTATCCATTTTTCACAAGTAATTTCACAATTACTATACCAGTTGAGGAAAAAATATATAACTTTCAGGGATTTGACTTGAAGGAGTGGGGGGATGGAAATGCTACAGCTTTGGCTGCAGAGAATTTACAATGAGTGTTTGAAGGACTGAGTTCCAGTCCTTCTCTTCTTTTGTAGAAGAAGCTAAGATCCAGTGCCTTTATAGTAACCAATTAACGTGTGTGACTCTGGAATCTTCTCACAGTATATGTGATAAAGCTCTGCAGAGTTATGTGGGCCATTCTTTCACATAGAAACATTATTCGCCTTTGATTTTCCAGAATTTTCTGTATGTTTGATTATAAAGTCTTAACTAAATCCTCATGAGAATTTGTCAGAAGTCTCAAAATACCATGCCTGTCATATCCATTATTACTGCTTCATTATGGATAACTAAGTCAGTGGGATAGCTCAGCAGTATCTGTTTTGAAACCTTCCACATTTGTATAATTAGCTGAGCTATGTAAACAAAACTTATAGAGTTCTGCAGTTGGGTCTTAGTATATTGATTAGCCTTCCACTCAGCAGCTCATGACATTTTAATACAGAGAGAGTAATGTGTTTTTCTTTTTTGATACTTATTAACTCTGATTATCAAAAGACATCTTTCAACAAAACTTACTTAAAAGCAAAACCTAAAATTATTTTATCAATACTTTGATGTAGGCTCTTCTGTTTTCTCTCTGTATTTTAATTTGAATCATGAAAAAGTAGGTATGCATCTTCTCAACAGTAGCCTATGAATGAAAGTTCAGCTCTATAGTGAAAATTGTGGACTATGATAACACATAGTTTTGGGTTTAGATTCTATCTTTGCTCTCACTAGCCATGTGACCTGGGACATATTTATTTACTTATACAATGAGAATAATAACCTCTACCTGATATAGTTATTATAAAAAATACATTACATAACATACTTAGAAGGCTCAGTATAGTGTCTAATATACAGTGAACACTCAACAAATGTTTGTTACGATAATTACTATTAGTAGTTTTAATAATAGTAATAGTGATGGCAATAGCAGTAATAGTAGTGGTAACAGTGTTTGTAGTAGTAGTAGTAGTAACATAGTAGTATGATATTTCCTGCACAGTTAGAAGCTCATGGTCATGAATTGAGAAATTACTTGAGAATATTTTCTACCTAATTCTAGAATTTTAAATATTAAAAATTCTGTTTCTTAAGTTATCAGCTATTCCTAATTAATGCTGATCTTTGAAATTTGAGAACTTAAAATTTGGATGAATATAATATTTTAGATGGCACAGAAAAGCAACCTGCATGAAATCCAACCAATCTGTGCATGGGTATACATATAATTTAATTCTGCATAAACATTTATGGTAACATTTTTATACCTATAGATGACAAGTGCCTGAGTAAGATTTTATTACATATTTGATGCTCTGTTTTGTAACATATCTTTATTCCTAAACCAAGCAATTCATTTGATAAGCAACCACTGAAGTTGAAAAATGACACTTAGATTACACATCAAAAGCTCCAAACTGTAATCTATCCTGATATCAATGAATGCCTCTCTTTTTAAAAATTCTTTTTGTGTGTAAATACAGGTTCTTCCAAATTTGGTGTCATATATTAAAATATCAAATATAATGTGATCATTGTTTCATAAGTAAACATCTTTATTGCAAATATTCTTGAGAGTTTCATCATATTAGATTTTCTGTTGAATCAAAAAGTATGTTCCATTTCCGAAATATCAATTCCAAGCTTGTTTAATTCTTCAACATCTTTCAGCAACTTAAAAACAAATTCTATATCCCTACTTCCTTCTTTTTTGATGAATAGTAGAGCATATTTTCTGCTCACAACCCCTTAACAGCTGTCTGGTGTTCCTTCCATCTCCCCTCTAAGTTAAAACATAGTTATAAATCCTTTTAATGGGTGTACTGTAGCCTTGATTTTACCTTCTAACCAAGATGTTTTATGGCATGTCTGGGAATACACACCTGTTCAAATTCCTTACCAAATATTAATTAGTAATTTTATAGCAGGGTTTCAAGGACCAAGGGAATACACTTTTAAAAAGAAATATTAGGGGGCCCCTGTCATCATATTTGGGGTTTTACTCTACAAAGTGTACTAAATCGAGCATTGCAGTTTCACCCATAAGGTAGTAAGGAACATACTGCACTTCAGGCAAAATTGCAATAATAGCCTCTTCACTTGCATTCTCTTTCCACGTTTATCAAATATTCTCTTGATTCTCTCTCCCCTGAATCTTATCTTCAAACATTTTACCACCTAACTTCAATGCAGGCCATTTTAGCAAAACTCAATTCATGCCACTGAAATATCTTTATCTATTCAGTATCAAGACGTTCTACTTTATACTCCAACTTCTCTAATTCTGTGAATGATAAAATCCGGTTTTGTTTCTTGAAATTCTCCCAGAATCTTAACCTTCTCCTCCTTCCTCCTATATGATGTGGTAGCTCCAGATTATTCTCCGTTTTTCCTCAAGGAAGACTTCCCCTTCCACTCAAGGAAAAACTGTTCTTTTTGTTTGTTTGTTTGTTTGTGGTACATGGGCCTCTCACTGTTGTGGCCTCTCCTGTTGTGGAGCACAGGCTCCGGACGTGCAGGCTCAGTGGCCATGGCTCACGGGCCCAGCTGCTCCGCGGCATGTGGGATCTTCCCGGACCGGGGCACGAACCCGTGTCCCCTGCATCGGCAGGCGGACTCTCAACCACTGCGCCACCAGGGAAACCCAGAATTGTTCTTTTTATTACTGGTTCACATAGAATCCCATAAGCTTTCATCAAAGAACATAATTAGTGTTTGTCTTTATCACTAGATTCTAAAGTCTAAGGGGGGATAGTCTCGATCAATTTTGCTCACATTGGAAATACCAGCAGTTAATATAATATATAGCTTATAGTAGCTACATTTATAGAGTGAATGAATAAATTATATAAGTTCTTATCTCACATCAAAGTGTTTCTTTACTGACATTTTCCTTTTTTAAATAATAAAGTATCAGCTTTCCTATAATAGCTATGTTTAATAAATCCACATTTGTGATAATTTCTTTAAAAATCTATACTAATAGATATTTTCAGCTTTACCTTACATTATAAACCCACTGTTGTGTGAGTTTATTTATAGATAGCATCACGAAAGTTTAACATAGGTGAAGAAATGAGAAGTATTTCCATATGTGTTATTAAAGGTGCTAAGCAGCAGTTGAGAAAATCAAGGGATGTGTATGATTCAAGAAATAATTTCTGAAAGGTTCTAGAATACATGAGTGCAGGTGGCATGACCTTTCAATTAAACTTAGTCTTAATGAAATATGTTCATCTATGCTTTCAATATATGTTTATTGAATTCCCAGTGTGAATGAATTGCTGTTTTAAGTGTTGATGTTGCTGCAATAAACAAGTAGAGCTGTGGGGGAAGAATTTAAACAACTATTTAGACAATTTTTAACATAACCATAACTTATGTATGGGAAGGATTGCTTTTGCATAATAGACTTCCTTTTATATGAATTTTAAAGGATTTCTTCACTGTTTATCTTTTCATATGATAAAATACATTGTGATCAGCATATTTACCTATATTATGTTAAGAATGTTGAATGCTTTATTGCAGTATTTTATATTTTCTAGTAATATCTGTTTTTAAACTATTCCAGTTTGATGTTAAATTAGACAATTTTTCACAGAAAGTTAGCTCAAGATTCTATTTCTAGTCATTCAAATATTAAGATATTTTTCCCATTTAGCAAAACTATATTTGCTCTGACAATTAATTTGTGATTTATTATATATCCAAATAGAATATGAAATATAATAATACTGCTTTTATATTTTACACATTGTGAAAATTTCCAAAGCAACATGCCATGTGTGCTATAGGATTTGAGTAAAAAAATGTTCCTTTTTTAATTCCAAAATCAATGCTAATTTAACGGGTTTCTAACCTCCCCTGGAATAAAATGAAGAAGTTATGCTAATTGCCACAGAATCCTACAATGTTGTTTTCTTAATCTAAAACTATGAAAAATTATGTAGCATAGTAAGTGTTGTAGACTGAATTGTGTTCCCTCCAAATTCATATTTTGAAATCCCAACCCTTAAGGTGACTGTATCTGGAGATGGGTCTTTAAGGAGGTACTTAAGGTTAAATGACGGCATAAGGGTGGGTCTGTAACCCAATATGACTGGTGTCCTTATAAAAAGAAGAGACACTGGAGATCTCTCTCTCTTCATACCTGCATAGAGGAAAGGTCATGTGAAGCCACAGTGAGAATGTGGCCACATACGTGCCAGGAAGAGGGCCCTCACCAGATCCCAACCCTGAAAGCAACTTGATATTAGGGTTCTAGCTTCTGAAACTATAAGAAAATAAATTTCTGTTGTTTAAGTTACCCAGTCCGTATTATTCTGTTATGGCAGCCCTAACTGACTAATATAGTAAGTCACTCAGTTAACCAGTTATATTAAATATTTGATTAGAGGTGGTTATTAAATTGCAGTACCTTTTGGATGGATAGATGTTCAATATTATGTCCCTTAGGTTTTTGTCAAAACATACCCAAATTATTCAATATGTATTTAGGTATGTGTTCTTCCCATTTCCCAAATAATAGACTTCCTAAAAATGACCATATTCTCCTGATAAGTGCTGGTAGGTAAAAGTACTGTATTTCCTTTTAAATTTTACTGATCTGTAGTCCATAAGAAATATTACTATATTGAAGAGTTTTTATCATTTGCAACAGTTCAAATAACGTGGTTTTATGCAGGAACAACTAATAACTAATAATTAAAAGAAATCACATGCAACTCTTGGAACAGTTTCTTAATTGCAACTCATTAAACAAAATTGCAGCATATTATCTCTATTATAATACCCAAAATAGAATTTTGTAATCGTCTTTCTGTCACTCTTCCATGCATTTTAACATTAATTTATAATATCTGTTATTAAAGTAACTTTTATAATCAGGTGGACTTTATGTTATAAATCATACAATCTAAGTTGTTTTTAAAGCTTATTAGTAGGGTAATAGTTGAATTCTCAGTCAATATTAATAGCTCACTCAAGGTTATAAGAGCCAAGCTAGATGAATGCAATTTCTATCATTTGCATATGGTCTCTTTTAAACCAACTTTTATGTTTGTAATAATTCAGTCTACAGTACTTTAATATGCTATATTGCTAAGGGGAAAAAGGGATACTACTTAAAAATTACAAAATAAAAATGCCATGCTAAAATGAATTTGTGTCTTCCATTATAAGTAAAGTCTCAAACATTTAAATGGAAATCACAGATATTCTGATATAACTCTATTTTGTGGGTTGGCTAGACTGCTCTAAGTCTAGTAAGCATATATTAAACTTACCATTTATTCTAAATACTAATAAAATTATGCAATGACTAGGGAAACTGTAGATGCACATTTACATGTAGAAGCCATTATCTCTTATTGAGTTTATATGTGTTCTGACCATGGAAAGCCAATGTTGACTACTGAGAAAGTAATCAAGCCATGGAAAAGAGAGATTCCACCAAATAAAGAATGCAAATTTTGGATGAGTTTTAATTGTCTTAAAGAGTTTAATAAATATGTAAAAAGCCAAAGTATCTCATATATATAAAGGCAATCTTTGTCCACATTTTCTATCCCTACTTATAAGTTTCCTCAGTGTAAGGATCCTATCTTTTAGTTTGTTTATGGCTGAATGTTTTATAAAGATGTTTTATTGCAAATCTTAACATAAGGTATCTGAAATCATCCTTAATGTGTACATTAATATTTTTGAAACATCCAAGTGTAATAATATCATGATATCACCATTTCATAATGTTTTATCTCTTTCCATTTTGTCTTTCACTTTTCCAAAGAAACAGGATCAATCTGATGTAAACTTTTCACTTATAACCCTTCCCACCGTCACACATATCTAATCAAAGCTGATCTTCGTGACAGATGATTGATTATGAAGACATGTGTTCCTTTGTCCTCGATTTGTCTTTTATCCATTCTTTATATTCCAGGCTTCTGTTGTGTGTGTATGTGTATGTGCATGCTAGAAAACCCATTTAGATATCTTTCTTTTAATACAAATAAACACATAAAACACATAAAAATAAACTAAAAAACCCTGTTCTATTCCTTTGTGCCACTTTAGTTAAATATTTTGCTCTCTATTTACCTAGAGACAATCATTGTGTGTTCTCCATTTCCTCACTTCCCATTTCTTTTTCTGTCCACTTCACTGTCTTCCATCCCATTACACATACGAAACTACTGTGGATAAACTCACCAAGCAGAAAATCCTACCTTTATCTTGTTAGATTTATCTTGTGCCATTTGATATGGTTAATGATTTTCTACTTGTGGAAACAAAACGCTTCTAGCATTTACTTGATGCCACTCTCTTATCACTCTCAGTTTTCTTTGTAACTTTTATTGTCTTTTTTTTTTCTTTTTAATGGCTTCTTTCTTCACTGATTTAAGTAATGCTGTTCTCCAGTGATCTAGCCATAGCTCTCTTGGCTTTACTCCTTCTCTGAGTGTTTTCAACCACTTTCAACCCATGACTTTGGCTTCTAATTATTGCCTGTCTACTCCTGTTACCTTTGGCTGAGCCACCATCATCACTCACTTGGACTGCTTAAGTATTCTACTGCTCATTCTTCTTCCATATTCCGCATTGGTTTATTCTCACATTTCTGTACACAATAGCCAGGAACGTCTTTCTAAAACTATAAATCAGATCAGGATAAACCCTTGCTGGAAATGCTCATATAGATTCTCATGATTCTAAACATAAAATTCAACTTCCTCACCATGATCCTCATCTGCAACATTGGATGTTATGGTGCTCTATGGACCCTCTTCAGGACTGGGTCCCTATTCCCTCAGATGCTGCTAGCATTGGCTCCTAAGCTTCACAGCTTAGCTCCTCCCCAGAAATTACCTTCATTCAAAGAGCCACCTCATTCAGTGTGAAGCCCATTTTCAACGGCAGGTGTACAAAGGCTTGGCCCCTTTGCCTCAAGCCTTACCATCCCAGCTCCGCAGCTGCCCACCTCACCCCTTACCTCTGTTCCAGTTCCCCTTCTCACTGTGCGCAATGATAATTCCTTTGCTCCCATACATGTGCTGTACCTTAGATCAACTCCCCAGCAGACTTTCTATACTCTAATCTCTTATTCCCGGGAACTAAAGTACCTGTCCTGAGGCCATACATCACACAAATTTTTACCTGTCTTACTACCTTGCTACACTGTTTTCCTGGGTTTTATTTTTTCTGTTTTGTTTTATTTTGTTTTACCTTAAATGTATATTTCCACTTGCACTTATTCCTACCTGGAAGAAGTTTTCCTTTTATCTTTACCATTTTGGTCTCGGTTCCAATGTGACCTCCACAGAGAGACCCCTCGGGAGTAAATCCATCCCTTCCTTGTCGTTTTTCAAATTATACCACGTTGAAAAATTCCTTTTTTTCTACATGCACATCCTACTTTTGGAATGTACTTTTAAAATTTCTTTGTGTATTATTACTTTCCCTTTCAAATAGAATGTAAGCTACCAGAAGGAAGGGAATCTACCTCTTTTGTTCACCACTGAATTGAACATAGGGCAGGCATGTCTTAGTCAGTTTGAACTACTATAATAGAATACCATAGACTGGGTAGCTTAAATAACAAACATTTATTTCTTACAGTTCTGAAGGTTGGGAAGTCCAAGATTAAGGTGCCGGCAGATCTGGTGTCCAGCGAGGGCACTTTCTTCCATTTGCAGACAGCCGTCTTCTTGTTGTAACTTCAAATGTGTGTGTGTGACGGGCGTCAGGGGCAGAGAGAATGAGAGAGAGAGAGTTCTTTTCTGTTTCTTCATATAAGGGCACTAGTCCCCGAAGATTTCACTCTCATAACCTTATTGCCTCCCAAAGGCCCACCTCCAAATATAGTCACATTGGGGATTAGAGTTTTAACATATGAATTTTGAAAGGGATCAAAATTTCTGTCCCTAGCAAGGCATATGGTAGGTATTCAATAACTATTGAAGAAATAAATGAATGCATATTAAAATCCTCAAATCATTCCAGAATGCCAGAGTCACATTTTCAAGTATCTAGAAGCTACAAATAAATTTCAAATTCATTATGTACAAATCTGACTTAGTAAGTTAATTCCAACATTTCCATTTAAAATTTTTGATGTCCTGAGTTGCTGGATATCCCATCTCATGTCATTTCACTACTTGGTCAACCAAACCAAATTTGGGGTTATTGTTGCTTGAGATAGTACATTAGTCATTTTTTGACCCCTCTTGTTTTCTTAGCATCTCATTGTTATAAATTTGCCATGAAAATGCTATAAAATCTGTCAACCCATTATCACTTGATTCTACCCACTTTATTCATATCCACTGACACAATATGAAATCCAGCCTCATCTCCTCTCCTCTGGACTATTATAAAAGCTATATAAAAATTTTTACCCCTCTTATGTATTTTTCCAATTTGTGCCAAATTATTTCCTGCTTAAAGGAATTTAGAGATTTTTATTGTTAAAAATTAGATAAAATCTTTTTAAATAACATTGTATGATGCATAGTGTTTAACATTTAGGCCCCTGTATAGATTTCCTTTCTCATCTCTTGCCACTCCCATTCTCAGATCCTATTCCATGGGCCCAACAATTAGCAGAATTTTATCTCTCCAAATGCACTTACTGTTTCCTTTCTTGGAATTCCTTTTTTCCCCCCTATTCACCTAGAAAATTCTTAAGATCTCACTAAAATACTACTACTTTTGGAAACAATTTCTGATTTCTCTAGATTTCGAAATTTTTTCTCTGTGGTTTAATAGGATTTTGCTTAAATTCCCTTTACTTATTTCTTTGCAAGTCTATCCCCTTCAGAGACTGGTGATATTAAGACAAGTGTTCTGTCATATTCATCTGTCTTACTAGTACCAAGTACTGTGCTTGGCTCTTACACTGCACTCATAAAACACTGAGAGAATAAATAAATGTATGATGAATGAGGAGCATGGCAGGGTCAGAGGAAAAACTGTGAGATAAGAACTTACGTTTATTCTCAGGAGATTGAAAACATAACGTTAGAAGAACACAAAAGTGATTTATGATCAAATAAAAAATAATGTAGTTGTTTAGGTTGGAGGGAGAGTCAAAGGATTAGTAATGTTTGATTTAAACTCCAACAGGTATGTACAAAGGTATATCGGAATGGGATTTAAAGTTTTATTTGCAAAGGCTATTAAAGCTAGCATTCCTTGAGAACTTACACAATGAAGGACAAATTGGATATTCAAATGAATAAAATAAAAGATAATTGATATAATGGAATGATAAGTACTAGGAGTACACATTGTGATATTAAATGCCATTTGCTTTTATATGATTATTCATTTCAGGAAAGCCAAATGATATTTACTTTATGATCTTTGTTTTCTCTAATGTCAGAATAGGTCATGATTAATTAATGTCTGAAAAGATATTTTCAATATCAATATTAGATTATGTCCAAACTTTGGCCTCTAGTTAAGTGAGGAGGAACTGTTATCACAATTTCTCTCCAGTGCTTTAATATCTCTGTATTACTATATCTCATCTCATGGTTATTGTGATGAAATCACATTTAAAATTGAGAAAACAATTTATAAAAAAGTTTATAAAACAAAATATATAGAAAATAATATTGTTGAGTATAAGTATAGCTTGTTGGTAGAAAAGAATATTCCAGGCACCAAAAAATTAATAAAACTTAAGGAAAGATTAATTAATTTACTCTTTAAGTGTTTTCTTAAAAGGCACAAATAAAAATTAAAATAATATATATGTGAGTATGTATATTTAAAGAGATAATGTATAACTAACTCTGAAAATCATAAAATGAAAATTTTGGTGCTAAGCAGTAGATAGCAATTTTATAAAATATCAGAATCGGATATTTATGGTTTCAAATATATTGGTTCTCTACCTTTCTAACTGTGACTTCAAGGAAGCTGCATCACTCTTCTTAGGTTTCCTCTTAGATAAATTGGGACTCTAATAGTAAGCATGTAATATGGGTGTAAAAAATAAAAGAGATGGCAATGCATGTGAGAGGCTTAGCCCGTTTCACAATGATAAGAGTTGTTAAAATTCTCATTAGTCCTGGACAGTATATAGGAGAAACCCACCTTTAATAATACAGTTCTGCCTGATTGCATTTTGATAATTTATATTAAGTAGTAAAGAGTGAGTATTTTGGCCAAGCAAGTTCATCTGAAGTAATTATTAAATTATAATCACTATAAATACAATTCTTGAATTTGCCAGTATACACATGAATTATATACTTTGAACTTATTCATGTCTAAAGCAAATAGCAATTGTAGATGAACAGCTTTGATAAACTTAGATGTTCTGGAATTTTCCCTTTTTACAACCACACTGAATACTGATATATTAGAGTATAAACTATGTTTTCAGGCCAAAATTCATGATGGGGTCAGCACTGTCTGGTGTCAACCAAAGTATATTTGATGAATGAAAGAATATAATTTATCTGAAAACTCTGGTGCAACATTTGAAATAAAAAGATTTATCACTTGTCATTTTTAAGTTATAATGGTGCAGTTAACCCTCTTTACTTTGCCTCAAAGGAATTGTCACAAACATATTATTGCAGATGATATAGAATCATCTGTATTTTTTGAAATAAAACTGCTCTGAAGATCCAGGTTGCAAGAAGGATGACCTTACAGAGGACACCAGTTTGGAAATGAACAGAAATGAGAAAAGGCAGAGCATGCTATAGCTGTATAAATGGACTGAAAAGCTCAAGGAAAAAAAAAATAGAAGGGGAAAACTAAGAAAAGCATAAACAAGTTAATTAAAATGTGTCAAAATCATATGTTATTAAAATTATAATTCTTGTATCTAAAAATAAAAAAAATCCAGAAGATTATTTGTTTCTTCTTCACTGCATATAAACCTGATGTCTTTTTTTAAAAGACAAATCCATGAAAATAGCATTTGTTTTCACCCTAAATTGCAGAGATTTAGACTTGCTTTGTAGAGCCCCTGAGGGAAGGGAAGCTGACCTGAAGGGGAGGAGGAGTGAGACAACACCTATTGTTTATAACTGGAGTTCAATGCCATCCACCAAAATTGAAAATTGGATCAACTAGATCTGGTAATGTTGATCCCTCCACCTACCCCTCATCCGTGGAAGAGAACTGAAAATAAACAGAGCAGTTCAACAAAAAGCAATTTAAGACATCAGTCTCTACCTTTCCCCTAATAATTGAAAAGTTTGGGTTCAAAGAACTTTTCCTACTACGTACATACAGTGGTTTTAATTTTAATCTGAAGGATTTTCAACAAATCACAAATTTTAAGTGGAAAAAATGCAGAAAAAAATCATAGGCTACAAATTCCTTTTTAAATTTATACATTTCATATTGAGTGCTTTTAAATAATTTAATCTCATTTATATATAAGTATTATTTTAGGCCACATTTTGCAATCTTAAAAGCTTCTTTTTGCAAATTATCTCTCTAGATTGTTACTATTGATCAAATCATTTAGAGAGAGTCCACTTGTTTTATTCAACATTCCAACTACTATTGTCTTTGACAGTTAAAAAAAATTTCTCATCCATATATAGCAGGATTTATTGTTGAATAGCAAATAGCTAAAGTAGAATAAAGCAAACGTTTTCTGATGTAAACATATTAAAATAGTAAACATGTAAAACCTCTCTCTTAAAGTTAGGTTTGCCTTACAAAATACATAAATTACCAGATGGAAAGCCATTGTGAAAGAAGAGTAACAGGTTATTATCAGATACAGTTAGTACACAATGAGTAAATTAGGGCAGGCAGCTCCCACCCAAAATTTTATAACTTGTATTTGAGTTTTTTACTCTTTAACTATAGTATACATTACTCAAGTGTGTGTATCAGACTAGAAGTCATATCTCTTGATGTCTGGTTCAGGGATCTTAAGAAAACCATGTTTTCTACATAAAACATTTTTTTTTTTTTTGCAAATGATGGTGATGATAATTAGGATGATGATGGTGATAATGATAATTTAAAACCACAAAAGAGAAAAGATTGGTAAAATACTATAATAGAATGTAAAAGAACAAAGATACTAAGCATAACAGATGACTAAACTAAATTGAAAACAAGGATGGAAATTAACAAAGCACAAATAAGTTTGGTTAGTAGAAACATGAATAACACATCTTTAGATTTATTAGAATAATTGTTTTCCTATCCTAGTAATTGAAAGACACACAAACGACACAGATTTGGAGTTTTCAAAATTTTTATGTCACCCATATCACATGTGAGGCAATTTCTCATTTTTATTCAGGTAAATGGAGGATTAGTACTTAGTTAGCCGCAGTTAGAGAATAACATTAATTACATGTACAATACTCTGTCTAGTTGAAAAATGAATGTTCAGGGGTTTTGTTTAGAAAGTCTCAAACATCACATTTAACTCATTTATTGATTTGTATAAATTTTCTAATTATTTTATCCATGTAGAGATCGAGATTAGTGGGGGGCAAAAAACCTCATTTGTATGAATACAATTTCAACTCTAAAAGGAAGGGATAAATTTTTAAATCTTTTCAACAGAAGTAATTTGTATCCTCAGGTCAGGACTGTGACAGCCTTGGTTGTGCTAGATTGAATAATTTGCCTTTCAATTTTTATCTGTGTCTGTAATTTGATTATCATTAAATGAACCAGAAAATAAATTTGCTTCAACAATGAAAACCCACAGGCTAATATGTCAGTCTTTGAACAAGATTTATTCTTTTATACACACACAAACACACACACACACACAATAAGAAAAAAATCTAATAAAAGGCAAAATAAAAATTCTCATTATATAGCTTCAGGCTACAGACTGAAAATTGGAGAAAAAAATACATTAAGACAATGCTTAAAACATCTAAAAAGTTGTAGTCACATCTAAAAAGTCCAAGTCACATTTGCTTTTGTCTTTTTCTACTCTTGCCTATTCCTCTGTGCTTATTTCTATAAGATTTTGCCTCTGATTCTTGTAGCCATTGTCCCTAGCATAACTGCATTCTACATTTGCAGCATATACTAAGCCTTTGTGGGAATTGAGAGAAAAGCTTCCCCTCTGTTGTGATCACTATGCAGAATGGACCCATACCCAAAATTTGGTTTGAGTATTTAATGACAACACATGTGCACCAAAAGGAAATGAATATTTATTATAACTCACCTAATGAAGAAAATGGTGGCTCCCAAGCAGAACTGAAAATGGATTGAGAGAGTCAGGAAATGAGACAGACTCAGAGTTTTACAGTGATTAGGACAGGGGCCCAGAGTATTTCCTGGAGACAAGGTGTGTTGGTTGAACTTCCTACAGGTACCAAAGGAGAAACACCTGGGATTTCTTATCAGCTTGCTCAGATGTAGAGTGAGAGGAAAAAGGAAATGAATGTGATTGAAGGCTGTCATCAGTACAACCTCAAAACACGGACACACTTTATTACACACAGACATAAAATTTTAGAAAGTGTCTCTTCTGAGAAGGTGTATTATGAAATGGCATGCCTTCCTCCAGGACAAGGCAGATCACAAAGTGTACAGTTTGAGTAGTAATGCTGGTTGGATTTCAATCCCTAATTCCACCACCTTGGTCAGTGACTTTGGGTAGGGCACGACCTGCATGACTGTTATGGGATGCATGGATGGAATGCTGAAAGAGCATGGCTTTTAAGGAGAAAAAGGATGAAGGCCTCATAGGCTGATTACTGAGATTTGAGACAATTCCATGGGAATTGGTAGCAACGTGTTGAACACATCTTATGGTCAACAGGGTAGTAAAATTTTCTTTACTGTGTATTAATGAGAAATAATTTAGGAGGTGCTTGTAGGGAGAGTTCTGGGATATAGGTTCAAAGACAGCTGCACAAATATTGTCATGAGTATTGCTAATATTTTTCCAAGTATGGACACTTCCTCACCCATCTGTGGTATGCCTCAAGTTGATCTCATTGCAATAAGTAGTACTATGATTTGTCCTCAATAAGCAGAAGATTCCACCCCTTCCAGCTATAAGTTACAGAGATATGCACTTACATTAAGCATAAAAGGATAGAAATTTGTGAATGCTATGGGCAGACGCCAGTTAACTCTAGAACTCTGGCCAGCTTGCCTTGAAGATGAGAGAGGTCAGAAAGACTAATGCCCATTAAGAATGAATGGCAGGCTTCCCTGGTGGTGCAGTGGTTAAGAATCCACCTGCCAATGTAGGGGACATGGGTTTGAGCCCTTGTCCAGGAAGATCCCACATGCCATGGAGCAACCAAGCCTGTGTGCCACAAGTACTGAGCCTGTGCTCTAGAGCCCACGAGTCACAACTACTGAAGCCCGTGTGCCTAGAGCCCATGCTCCACAGCAAAGAGAAGCCACCACAATGAGAAGCCCATGCACCACAACAAAGAGTAGCCCCCACTCGTCACAAGTAGAGAAAGCCCACACACAGCAATGAAGACCCAACACAGACAAAAATAAATAAAATAAAATAAAATAAATTATTTTAAAAAAACAGCTATTCCTTTGTATACAAACATATAAAGTTCTTCTTAAAAAAAAAAAGAATGGCAGTAGTTGGGGCATCTTACAGCTCATCCCCTCCTGCAGGCTGTTACCTTACTGGCCCTTCAAAAACATCAGCTAATGGTCTCAGAGTTGTTTTTAGTGTGTCCTGACTGCTAGAAAGAGTTTTTCCCCTTTCAGGAAGAAGTCCTTGTGATAGGAAAACTTATTTGAAAAAACATGTATGAGGCATTGACTAGTATTAGGGCTCTTACTGCTGTAAATTGGATTTAATATGCTCAAAGGTGATAATCTAGAAAATAAGAAACTCATCAAACATACCTATAGGGCTTCCCTGGTGGCGCAGTGGTTGAGAGTCCTCCTGCCGATGCAGGGGACACGGGTTCGTGCCCCAGTCTGGGAAGAGCCCACATGCCACGGAGTGGCTGGGCCTGTGAGCCATGGACATTGAGCCTGCGCTCTGGAGCCTGTGCTCCACAACGGGAGAGGCCACAACATTGAAAGGCCCGCGTACTGCAAAAAACCAAAAAACAAAAAACAAAACATAGTACCTATAGTTAATGATACTGTATTGAATACTTAAACTTTTGCTAAAAGGGTAAATCTTATGTGAAGTATTCTTATCACTAAAAATAAAAATAATAATAATAAAATAAAAAACATAAGAAGAAACCTTTGGAGGTAATGGATATATATGGCATATAATGTGGTGATGGCTTCATGGATGCATACTTATTTCTGAACTCATCAAATTGTATGCATTAAATATGTATAGCATTTAGTATGTCAATCATGCATACTTCAATAAAATGGGTTTTGACAAAAGAGAGGAAGGAAGAGAGGAAGGGAGGGAGGGAGAAGGGAAGGAAGGAAGGAAGGGGGAAGGAAGGAAAGGAGGGAAGGTAAGAAGGAAGGAAGGAACTCACCAAAAGAAATCTAGATGAATCTAGATAAATTCTTACACCACTGAAAATTCTCCTTGCTCTTATGGTAAAGTTGGACGAGAACTTAAAAGATGTTGTACTGGCAAAAAGGGCAGCAGAAGTGCCAGAATAAAGTATACTCCTCAAAAAAATTATCACTGTGCAAGTGAAGACTGAGAAACCAATGAGCTCAAGGCCCCAGATCTCAGCCAGAAAGTAAAATGGCTCTGATAGCCAATGGACTTGCATTCAGGAGTCTCATAGGATGGTAGCAAACAAAGAAGCAGTTCTTAATGGGTGCAGGAACCCCTCTGCAACTTGGAACAGGCTACAGAGAAATGGTAGAGGAAGAGCTATCTCCGAGGTCTCTTGGGAGGATTACAGGCAGCCACTAGATATGTGCTAAATTAGAAACACAACTTTATAGTACATTTAGTGTGTCTCTGTTTTCTATTTTATCAATTTTTTGCTCTGATTTTATTATTTCAGTCCTTCTGCTTGCTCTGATTCATATTATTTTTTCTAGTTTTTTTAAGATGGAACTTAGATTATTGATTTGAGGTAACTGAACATGGAAAGATAGCTAACACTCTCATATAAAGCATTGGGATGATCTGAATCCAACTCTAAAAATGTACATTTCTCTATATCTTTGAAATATTTCCAGTATCCTAGGTTTCTTTTCCTTCTTTGTGCCTCCTTTTTCTTATGAGAAAAAATCATATTTACAGAATGATGAGTCCCTTTTTTTGTGTTACAATTTTATACAAATATACTAAAAATGTGAAAAAAAAGAGGCACAAACAAAACCCACAAAACAACAATAAAACATGATCTCAACTTGGGAATAATGTTACCCAATAGATGGCACTATACTCTTTGTAATGCACTACCCAGTGTGATCAAGATAATTAGATATGAAAAACTCCTACTGTTTCTCTGTCAAATCACAGATACAAAAATAAGCATTTTCATTTTTTGAAACCAGAAAGTGGTCTTTAGGAAACACAAAAGAATGAGCTATTTCTAATAAGTCTTTACTTCATTGTATTTAAAGCAATAATGAATATAATCCATAGAATCAGTTATTATAACTTATCAGCCTTAAAATATATAGTTTAATAAAAGGACCATAATTCTTATATCAAAGAAGATATTTATGTGTCTGAAAAGCAGAATGGAAAATGTAAATGTCAGTAAATTGCACACTAACATTAGAAGCATTATGTTTATGTATATTTTAAAATTTAAGAAAATTTATAAATACAAGGATATCTGAAAAAAAACACAGAATGTTTTTTGTCTTCATTATATTTTTTATTTGGAAACTAGGGTCTGATGGTTTATTTCTTTGCAACAGACTATATAGTTTTGAATTATATGTTTGAGCCATATGACGTTATAATGTATATTGAATCTGGCCCATACATGGGTATTAATTGAGGTTATTAGAAAAATTCACAAAAAAATACACTACCTGAATAAAAAAAAGTCATGCCTTATACTTATTGACTTGATTATATAAATGTCAATTGAAATTTCTGTATCATGTTTAGACATAATTTAAAACTTAAACCGGTGATAGAAAATATTAGGATTGAATTTACATTCAATCCATTTTCCAAAGTATTATTGAGTGATGGTCGTGTACTATTTGAAGTTAGAGATTTTTTTTCAACTTATTAAAAGAAACCAAAGAAGGAATGACTGTTATAATTCTAATAGACTTTATTTTTCCCCTCTCTACCTCAGACCTCAGCATTCAAATGTTTTTATAATCTGTGACTTTTTGCCACTTCTCATGATTTTCGAGATAAGCACTGGACTGCAATCAAAGTTTGCCTTTTAATCTCATTTTAAAATTCCATGATAGGGCTTCCCTGGTGACACAGTGGTTGAGAGTCCGCCTGCCGATGCAGGGGACACGGGTTCGTGCCCCTGTCTGGGAAGATCCCACATGCCACGGAGCGGCTGGGCCCCTGAGTCATGGCCGCTGAGCCTGCGCGTCCAGAGCCTGTGCTCCACAACGGGAGAGGCCACAACAGTGAGAGGCCCGCGTACCACAAAAATAAATAAATAAATAAATAAAATTCTATGATAGTTAATCAAACTTAAAAAAACATTAGAGTGTGACTTTCAGCATTGAATGTTTGTAGAAAATTTCAGGGTATTCTGAGAACAAGGTGATCCTATGTTCTTATGTTTACAATCATATCACTCAAAGTATTATTCATCTTTCAGAAAGCAAAGAAACATAGAAGTATTTGGAGTTAATATCCCTTTTATAATTCAGCTGAAAACTATGAGAGGTTATTTTAACCAAACAAGAAAGTAATCTGAATGAAGGCCACAAGATGCTGAAAGATAAAGATCATAGCAAGCGATGATCATTAATCCTTGTAATACAAATATAGCTAAAGCCAAAAAGATAATCACAGTCCTTGGAAAATGTGATATAAGTGCTAAATGAGGACTCCATAAAAGTCCTCATTTAGCACTTATATCACACTTATATTCATTATATGGAGCTGTCTGCCTCATTTCTTGGTCTCAAGTTTCCTTCCTTGTTTGGTGAGCACTTTTTGTTCCCTCCATCCTCCAACCCTTGGACAGTCCTAGCCTAGATAAGACTAATTCTATTCAGACAAAATCCAAGGACTGCTATTTTTTATGTGAGAGCATAAAAAGAAAGGTGATAATTTTTCTGAGAAATAACAGTGTGAGAAGAAAACCTATAGATTTCATATTTTTATAAAATATTTTCTATCATTCATATGATCTACTTGTGCATCTCATAATTCATATTTCAATGTTATGTAAATTTTATTGAATTTTTCAGTGGAGTATTTAATTAAAATATTAAAGTTATTCATGTTAAAATCATAATCAATAATAAAACCAATATTTAATTTTATCTTACAATTATTAATGTATGTTTTCACAAACATTGCCCTTAAGGTCTTATTCTGTTGATTACATATGAAAATTAGTTTCTATACATCAGTCTTTCTTCAGATTACATAGTGTGTTAGAAAAATTGTTTTTAATATAATAACATTGTTTTACTTCAAACTGTAAAAGAAAAAAAAGAGAGAAATCATTGTTATCCTACTCATAATTAATTATTAAGAACACTTTAAAGGACTTTAATTTTGTAAGTGAAAGGTACAATATTAAAAATGTTACTTCAAAGATAATATCTAAAATGTTAACTGTCACCACACTAATTTTTAGTTTTCCAGAGCAGATTTAAAGTAGTGAACATTTTAATTCTAATATTTAGTGCATATTCTTCGAAGGGAATGATAGGTGTAAGTATTTCACTTGAAACCAAATAGAACATTATTTTTTACCTGTCTGAAATGCTTCTTGTGCCTATTCACAAAGCAACCCATATAATCAACTTCAGAACTTAATAATATTGTTCGAATGAATAGGAATATATGAAGCAAGATTAAAGAAAACCAAGTGGATGTAATAGAGCACTTTGCTTTTGCAATTGGACAGGTAATTATTATTTCTTTGGACGCCATAATTCAGCAATTAAAAACTTAAAAATTAATTTTAGAAATCTTAATTAAAACAAATTAATGATTCTATTATAAAGAATTGCCGAGAATTCTTTTCTGGAATGATTGTTGCATGTTATCCTGGGTGTTGCATTAAAAGTTAGGATAACTTTTCTCCATGATTTAGCTGAAGTTTTAGTAGCTGAGAAAAGTCTTAATATGTAATTTGAGAATACTTTGAAAATATTTTATACTGTTAGTATAGTGTTTGCCATTTTTAAACATCCACAATATCTATTTTGAAAAATGCATAAGAGTAGCATATGTAAGCCAGTACATATTACAGAGATATTAATATAACATATAATAAAGTATTGGTCTGTCATAATGTATCCTTTATTAACCTATACTTCTATTAAAAAAAAAACATAGCTATTTTTTCTTTGTTTTTTGCAGTACACAGGCCTCTCGCTGTTGTGGTCTTTCCTGTTGCGGAGCACAGGCTCCGGACGCGCAGGCTCAGCGGCCATGGCTCACGGGCCCAGCCGCTCCGCGGCATGTGGGATCCTCCCAGACCAGGGCACGAACCCATGTAACCTGCATCGGCAGGCGGACTCTCAACCACTGCTCCACCAGGGAAGCCCAACATAGCTATTTTATCGCTAAAAAATCTAATAACTAGATTTTACACATATTTTCACTGAAGTAAAATTTACATATGGTGAAGTGAACAAATCTTAAGTGCATTAATAAATTAGTTTTTAAGAATGTATAGACCTGTAAAACAAAATACACCTACCAAGAAACAAAATTTCTATTATCCTAGAAGCTACCCTGTGGCTCTCCCTGTCGAAATCTAACTCAGAGCACACTCAAACTCTCCTTTCTTTCAACATTGGTTAGTTTCACTTAGTCTATAAATCCCCATAACTGTAATAATATAGTTTCTTCACTTTTTAAAATTTTACTTCTTTTTTTCAGCATAATGCTTTCCAGATTTATTTATGTTGTATGTAACAATATTTTATCCCCTTGTATACTGAGTAACATTCTTCTATATGAATTTGCCACACTTTTATTATGGATTCACCAGTTGACGGACATTTTAGTTGTGGTTTGTCTTTTGTGAATGAACCTAGTATGTACATACATTCAGAAGTCTTTTTGTTTTAGAAAATAAACACATTTCATTATCAATCATATTGAGTGTTCCATGTGCATTTGATTTTAATGGTGAATGTTCCATGTGCCATTAAGAATGATATATATTCTGCAGTTTTTGTTTTATTGTTCTTTGCCAGTTAGGTCAGGTAGGTTGGTAATTGTTTAAACCTTTTAAATCTCTTCTATGTTTTTTCTTTGATAGTTCTATCAAGTATATAGAGAAAGATATTGAAATTTTCAACTGTAAGTGTATGTTTATTTCTCTCTTTAGTTCTTTTTGGCTTCACTTTAGATATTTAGAATCTCTGTATTAGGGCAAATTAATTTGGTTGGTACGTCTTCTTGGGTATCAACTATTTTATCATTATAAAGTGGCCCTCGATACCTGTTCTTGGGCCCCTTGTTTTGATGTCTGCTTTTCTATTTTAATATAGCCATTCAGGTTTTGCCATGATTAGTATTTTCCTTGTATATCTTCTTCCATCCTATTACTGTTCATCTGTTTTTTTTTTTTTAATTATAACATTTAAAAAATGTTATAGAGCATCTCTTTTTGTTTGTTTGTTTGTTTGTTTGGTTGGTTGGTTGTTTGCTTTGCAGTAAGCGGGCCCTCACTACTGCAGCTTCCCCCGTCGCGGAGCACAGGCTCCGGACGAGCAGGCCCAGCGGCCATGGTTCATGGGCCCAGCCACTCCGCGACATGTGGGATCTTCCCAGACCGGGACACGAACCCGCGTCCCCTGCATTGGCAGGCGGACTTTCAACCACTGCGCCACCAGGGAAGCCCTAGAGCATCTCTTATAATCAACAAATTTACTCTTTCTCTTTTTATGTAGTCTGACAAGCTGTTCCTTTTAAAGGTGATAGAATTCCATTTAATGTAGTTAATTTACACAGTATGGATTAGATCTACTATCTTACTGTTTCTTTTCTCTTTGACCCTTCTGTTTTTTAGTTCCTTTTATTCCTTTCATTTCTTCCACATTGTGGATTAATCTAGTATTTCTTAGTATCATATTTCATCTCTTTTACTGGTTTTTCAGCCAAAGATATGTGTGTGTGTGTGTGTGTGTGTGTGTGTGTGTGTGTGTGCATGTATTTACTTTAGGGTTTAAGTATGCATAGTTCATGAAAAAATTTATATTACTTCATGTAAAAAGTAAGATCATCACAGCGATGCACAGTTGGTCCTTGACCAACATGGCAGTTAAGAGTACCAATCCTTGAACAATCGACTATCCACTTATAACTTCACAGTTGGCCCTTCCTGTCTGTGGTTCTGCACCCATAGATGCAGCTGGCTGCAGAGCATGTAATGCTGTGGTGTTTATTGAAAAATGTCTATGTAAAAGTGGATCTGCACAGTTCAAACCCATGTTGTTCAAGGATCAGCTGTATTTTCATTTATTGCTTTTTAGTCTTTGTAATTCCATCTGGCATTGTGAACTTCTTTACTCATGCAGCAATTTGACAATTGGTGTTAACTGTTCTCTAAATGTTTGGTAGAATTCACTGGTGAGACCATCTGGTCCTGGACTTTTCTTTGTTGAGAGATTTTGATTGCTGATTCAGTCTCCTTACTTGTTATTGATCTGTTCATATTTTCTATTTCCTCATGATTTACTCTTGGTAGCTAATATGTTTCCAGGAATTTATCCATTTCTCCTAGGTTAACCAATTTTTTCATGTATAATTATTAATAGTAGTTTCTTATGATCCTTTGTATTTCTGTGGTATCAGTTGTAATATCTTTTATTTCTGATCTTAGTTATTTGGGTCCTTTCTCCTTTTTTTCTTAGTCTAGCTGAAGGTTTGCCAATTTTGTCAATCTTTTCAAAAAAACAGCTCTTAGTTTTATTAATCTTCTATTGTTTTTCTAGCCTCTATTTCATTTCTTTCTGCCCCAGTCTTTGGTATCAACTTCCTTCTGCTAAATTTGGGTATAGTAAGTTTTTTTTTTTCTTTCTAATTTCTTGAGATGTAAAGCTGGACTGTTTATTTGATGTCTTTCTTTTTCTTAATATAGGTATTTATCACTCTAAACTTTCCTCTTAGGACTGTGTTTGCAGCATAGATATTGACATGTACTTCCATGTTCACTTGTTTCAAGTAATTTTTGATTTTCCTTTTGACTTCTTTTTTGACCCATTGGTTGCTCAGGAGTGTGTTGTTTAATTTCTACACATTCACAACTTTTGACTACTTATGGACAGGCAAGACTTTTTAATTGCCTACATAATTAGGGAAAATGGAAGACTTTCAGTATTAAAGTTATTTTTAATTTAGATTGGTTCACTGCAGTGTTAAAACCAACAATAACTTTTATGGTATATTTTGTTTTTCTAAATTTTCATATTATGTCTATTTTCACATTTAATATACAATGACATACATTTCATATTATTTTTAGGATTAAATTTAGAATTTTGTCATATTTGAATATAACTTTTGTTTTAAAGTCCACTGAAGAAAGAAAACTTACGTCTTTTTTTCTTTTTTTCTTTTTTTTGCAGTATGCGGGCCTCTCACTGTTGTGGCCTCTCCCGTTGCGGAGCACAGGCTCCGGACGCGCAGGCTCAGTGGCCATGGCTCACGGGCCCAGCCGCTCCACGGCACGCGGGATCCTCCCAGACCGGGGCACGAACCCGTATCCCCTGCATCGGCAGGCGGACTCTCAACCACTGCGCCACCAGGGAGGCCCCGTCTTTTTTTAATATATGCATAAAAGTAATACTATAGTGCAAGCATTAATATAATTTAGTAGATGTTTCATGTATGCTTGCTCTTGTTCATCACCTATGTGCAATACCCTTGAAGCATGTATTTTGGATCTGTAAAATTATTATGTATATAATTTTGTCACCACTGATAATTTATTATCTTGTTATAAGTAGCCATTAATTTAATATTCTCTTGAGTTCAGGGCAACAGAAAAGATACGCAGAATCCATTTTTCACAAATAAGCATAAAAAGGATTATTGAAACAGGAATGAGTTCATTAGCAGCAATCCAATTGTGAAAGATGAATCATAGATCAGTGACTAACAAAAAGCTCCTTGAAAGGGTTAGAATACTGACTAGAAAAGCAGGGGTACTCTGGTGGCTGGCATTGATTTATCTTATCTTTAATTTGCACACATGATATAAGTAAGTTCAAAAGATTTTAATACTCTTAATCTCATGTATAGCTAGTATATTTTTAAAATAAAATTAGACACTTTATACTTCTCTACTAGTGGATATGCATATATTTTTTAGATACAAAAGCAGAAACTAAGATATCAGATTTTTATTGTTCTTTGCAATGTGAACCTGACATATCAAAGATTCCTATCATGTGTTAGATGTATTTTTTTCTCTAAACTTCTGTTCTTCACATATTCTTTTGCGGCTATTACTAGAGCCAACTTACACTGGCCACCTAGATCATCTGATTATGCTGTCATCAATTATACTTCAAATTCACACATTTCTCTCTTGACCCTGCTTACATTTCACGAAACTTCTTTGAGTTCCAAATACCCTGTAATATTGTGGTGTGGTCATCGAAGTGTGTTGTAACACAGGAACATTCTTTGAGGGGGAAAAAAAAGCTATATTGTATTTTAATTCTAAAAATGTTTTCAAAAATCTGTCTTTCTATATAATTTCACTGTAATTTTTTAATAGAAACCTTAAAATGAGAAAAGGTCAATTATATAATACATATAATGAGGAAGTTAAACTAGACAATGCAAAAAGTGATTTCTCAGGGAGAATCAGTTTATGTGTTTCCTGCTCTTTAATTTTAATGTGTGACTCCTGAGGATTCTTGATTCAGATGCTTTGCTTAAACTCAGCCACACTCCAGAGGCAGCAAACACTACTGAGAGGAATGATGATCTCTATTTTTGCATAAAAACTGAAGCACACTTCCTCTAGCCCAGGCTGGGGACTCATTCCTGCCTTTCATCAGTTTTGTCCCAGGGTGAATTCCCTCTTGTTTCCAAGAAAAATTTCAATCTTCACCTCTAGTTCCTATAGGTCTGTGTGTCAGGGTAACATATTGTCTCCAAGCTCTCTGAGGTTTGGTTGCCAGGGCAAACATAGACCATGCCTGAATAACAGTGAGAGATATAAGCAGAGAGAAGCAGAATAATGAAGCTAAGAGTTCATGGAAAGAAAAGGGAGGTATAGATTAGAAAAAAGGGGGCTTCCCTGGTGGTGCAGTGGTTGAGAGTCCGCCTACCGATGCAGAGGACACGGGTCCGTGCCCCGGTGCGGGAGGATCTCGCATGCTGCGGAGCGGCTGGGCCTGTGAGCCATGGATGCTGAGACTGTGCACCCGGAGCCTGCGCTCCACGACGGGAGAGACCACGGCAGTGAGAAGCCACGGCAGTGAGAGGCCCGAGTACCGCAAAAAAAAAAAAAAAAGAAAGAAAAAAAAGAAAAAAAAGAAAAAAATGGAGGTGCAGATACTGAGGAAAAAAGAAAGCAGAATTTGTTTTCATCAGAATATTTGAAGGTTCAATTAACATATTCCTTTTTTTTCTGTTTCTCCCAGTAATAATTAAATTTCCCTTTCTCTGTGTTTACACAGCAACTTCTTTATATCTTTTCTGTAGCATTTACAAAAATGTCCCTTAAGTTACTTATTTTTTGTGTGTATGTGTTATCTTCCTCCCTCGATTATAACTGCTTGGTAGTATGGATATGTTTCTATATTGTGCAACCCTCAAATAATCTAGGGCATTATTTATTCATTGATTTGAACTGACCTCTTTTGACTAGGGAGGACACATGCATATATTTTCTGCATCTTCCTCCCAAAATGCCATCAGTAAAAAGGCAAGTTAAGGTAAAAGCTGGTAATCAGCGACACATTAAAAAAAAATACAATCCAGGGAACAGAAAGAGGAATAAAATATAAGATTAAAAAAAAAGATTAAGCAACTTGATAAGGAATTAAGTCATTTAGGGGAAGACATTGTCATATCAAGTGCTATGGACTGAATTGTATCTTCCCCCCTCATTCATATGTTGAGGCCCTAACTCCACCATGTGATGGTATTTGAAGATGGAGCCTTTGGAAGATAACTAAATTTAGATGAAGCCATGAGGGTAGAGCCTTAATGATGAGATCTGTGGCCTTGTAATGAGAAACACCAGAGAGCTTGAACTTGTTCTCCTTCTCTTCCTCTCTCTCTCTCTCCCCACCCCCTCCCTTCTGCGATATGAGGACATGGTGAGTAGGCAGCCTCTGCAAGCCAGGAAAAGAGATGGTATCAGAACCCAACCACACTGGCACTCTGATCTTGGACTTCCAGCCTCCAGAACTGTGAGACAATAAGTCTCTGTGTTTAAGCTACCCAGTCTATGATATTTGCTATGCAGCCTGAGACGACGAAGACAGGTTGTGGTACCAAGAGCAGAGTGCTGTCATAACAAATTACCTAAACATGTGGAAGTGGCTTTGGGACTGGATAATGGGTTGAGGCTGGAAACGGTTTGAGGTGCATGCTAGAAATATGGATGTTAGGGATGATTCTGATGAGGCCTCAGCCAAAAAAGAGGAACATGTTGAAAACTGGAGGAAAGACAATTCTTGTTATATGTGGCAAAGAACTTGGCTGCTCTGTGTTGTAGTGTTTTGTGGAGGAAAAAATTGTGAGTGATAAAATTGGATATTTAGCTGATGAGATTTCTAAAGCGAAGTGTGAAGGAGTGGCAGTGTGCTTCCTCCCGACTACTTATAGTTCTTTATTGAGCATTTTATCATTTTTAATTTCTGCATTAAAATACATTACAAATTTAGGACATTAAAACAATGTGCATTTGTAATATCACAGTTCTGTAGGTTAGAAATCTAGGCAGGCTTGAATGGTTCTTTACTGAAAGTCTCACAAGACCAAAATCAAGGTGTCAGCCATTGTGGATTCTTTATCTTGAGACTTTCGGGAATCAATCCTCTTTTCAAGTTATTTGGGTCCTTGTTGCTGGAGGACTGAAGTACCCATTTCTTTTCCATCTGTCACCTGGGAGTTGCTCTTAGCTTCTAGAAGCTACCCACCCTCCTCATCCTGGGCCTCTCCATCTTCAAATCAGAATCAATATATTAAATTTTTCTTGTTCTTCTAGTCTCTCTGACTTACACAACTGTGACCAGCTGTAGAAAACACACTGATTTTTGACAGACTGATGTGATTAGATTAGGACCTTCTGGATAATCTCTCGTGATTAACTCAAATTTAAATGAATATAATCTTAATTACCTCTGCAGAAGTCCTAATCAGTGTATTTATTATGTCGCATAATATTCACCTTCCCAGGGATTAGGCAAGAAAACTTGGGAGGCCATCTTAAGATTCTGACTATCCCAACACCTAGTCACTCATATATTTTGCAAATATTTTTCTTAATTTTCTTCCTCTTTTTTCTTTCTTTATAACTACTTGATTTCTTCATTTTATGCTTAAACAATGAAATTCTCCTATGTATAAATGAAAACTAGTCAAGTAGAACCCATCAAATTTGTTAATAACCTCTTCTTTATACATGAGATTCACTTCTGTTATAGTGTAAGAAACAGATATAGATACTATATTTTCTTCCAAATGATGGTGATTAACTATTTAGAGCAATACTATCTATAAACATGTTTCTATTTGTTGCAGATTTAAAATTCCCCTTTATCCAAAATGTTTCAAACTTCTTGATCAAATTCCGCATTTTGGGAAAAATTTTCTTCCCACCCTGAAACATCACCTGGTTCAGTTTATCTTTTTAAAGTCTTCAATTATGTTTTTCTACAAAGTATTATTATCATCTGTATAGGTTAAAATACAGACATTTTATTATTCCCCAAAAACTTGTGGCAGAACACAGAGTTTAGTCTAGGTTTGTAGTTTCATAAAAATAAAAACTTAGATACAGTGCAAGTTTTACTTTTTGAGTTTATTCTCAAACAGACAAATACAAAATGAATGTGTCATACTACCTCTATTTGTGTATAGACCATTCTAAAGAATCCACTTTAAGACTAATAAAAATTGCTATTATGGAATATAAGAAGAGTACACAGGGCCTCCCTGGTGGCGCAGTGGTTGAGAGTCCGCCTGCCGATGCAGGGGATACGGGTTCGTGCCCCGGTCTGGGAGGATCCCATATGCCGCGGAGCGGCTGGGCCCGTGAGCCATGGCCGCTGAGCCTGCGCGTCCGGAGCCTGCGCATCCGGAGCCTGTGCTCCGCAACGGGGGAGGCCACAACAGTGAGAGGCCCGCATACCACAAAAAAAAAAAAAAAAGAAGAGTACACAGAAAACAATCATATTTCTGTACACTAGCAATGAACAATCTAAAAATAAAATTAAGAAAACAATTCTACTATCACTATCTTTAAAATAATAAAGTTGACCCTTGAACAATACAGTGGTTAAGGGTGCCAACCCCCTGCACAATCGAAAATAACTCGTATAACTTTTGACTCCTTCAGAAGGTAACTACTAATAGCCTGCTGTGGACAGGTAGCCTTACCAATAATATAGTGAATTAACACATATTTTGTATGTTATATGTATTATAAACTGTATTCTTACAATAAAATAAGCTAGAGGAAAGCAAATGTTAAGAAAATTATAAGGAAGAGAAAATACATGTACAGTACTGTACTGTATTTATCAACATCATATGTTTACATTGTCTGTTTACAAGATGAGTTGTCTGTCAGTACCTACATCAATATTTTCTTACACGATACAAACCACTGTAGATGTTATACATATTATGAACACTAGACATCAAATGAAAAGATAATGTGAAAAATAAATTTTTATTAATTTACAGGTATAGCAATTCATGCATTGATATTAAAGAAGCAGCAGTGTGAGTGCATTATGGTAACCTAGTATAATAAATATGATTGCTTCACAATAGCTTAACCTATACACTAATGAATGAATTATTCAAAAAATTTATGGCATACAATATTATAGTCATGTTCATAATACAGTACTGAAAATGTTACATTAAAAAAAAAAACAAAAACTACCTACCTGTAATGATAGGCTGATATGTGGTTTCTCCAGTTATGAGAGAGAGGAATACTGCACGGTGTTATTCGTTCAAAGCAAAGTTAGTTATAAAACAGTAAGAAAGCTAATTCATTGTTAATATTATACTAAATATCATTCATCTTCTGCCTATTTAAAAATAGGTTATCCATTTCAAAACAAGTCTTGCACTCGATGAATAGCTAGGTGATGATGATTATGATGACACAGAAATTCCTCGTACAGTTCTATCCATACCGTTATTAGATTTTCACAGGAAGATAGCCACACAAACACACAACACATAAGTTTATTAACTGTACAGCATGGTGATTATTCACTGTTCATTAAATGAATCATCATAAAGGTCTTCATCATTGTTGTTTTCTATGAAGAGGAAGCAGAGGGGTTGGTCTTGCTGTCTCAGGGGTGGCAGTAGCAGAAGAGGTAGAAGAGGTGGATGGCGAGGCAGGCACACTCAGTGTAAGTTTATAAAAATACGTTGTAACTTCCATCTGACATTTTTGTTTTTTCACTTCTCTAAAAATGTCCCTATATGGTACTAATCCTTCTTCCATCATTTTCTTTAGTTTCAGTGCTCAAATCATAGAAGGGTCCGTGTTGTGAAAGAAATGAAAAGCAGTCTTGAATAATGGGAACCCTTCTGCCAGATTGTCACCACTCATTTCCATGAAGTCATCTTCTGTTATTCCTCTGGTGTGGTGTCTATTAGCTCTTGAGTTTCTCCAAGATCTGTATCTTGAAACCCTTCACTCCTCACCTTTTTTGCCATATCCAAGGTCTCTTTCATGATTTCCTTGACTGGTTCTGTTGTAAAGCCTGTGAAGTGATGTACCACATTTGGACTTGGTTTTCTCCAGCAGAAATTTACTGTTTTGGGCTTGATGGCTTTGATGTCTTTTTCTGTAATAGTGATGGATCTTCAGTGGTGTAATCCTTCCAGACTTTCATGATGTTCTCTCTGTGGGTGTTCTCTTCTGTAGCATTGACAACCTTTTCCATAAAACACTGAGTGTGATGAGCATTAAAAGTCCTTATGACCCACTGATCTAGAAGCTGATCTGGAGACATTGTGTTTGGGGGCAACTAGACCACTTCAGTGTCTTTGGTGTTGAACCCATGAGGTTCTGGGTGGCCAGGGACATTGTCCAATATCAAAAGAAACTTAAAAGGCAGTCCCTTACTGGTAAGGTTCTTCCTGACTTCAGGGACAAGGCATCAGTAGAATCAATTCAAGAAAAGGGTTCTCATTTTCCAGGCCTTTTTGTTGCACTACAACCAAAAGACTGGCAGCTAGTGTTTATATTTTCCCTTCAAGCCTCAGGGGTTAGCAGCTTTATAGATAAGAGCATTCCTGATCTTAAACCCAACTGCATTTGCACAAACAGTAGAGTCGGCCTATCCCTTCCTGCCTTAAATCATGATGCTTGCTTCTTTTTCTTCCTAATAAATGTCATTTGTGGCATTTTTTTCCACAATAGGGTACTTTCTCTGCATTAAAAACCTGTTCAGGCAGATATCCTTTCTCCTCAATGACTTTCTTAACAGCATCTAGGACCTCATCTACTGCCTCTTGATCAGCAAAAAGGTGCTTCTCCTGTTATCTTGACATTTTTTAAGCCAAATCTCTTTCTAAAATTACCAAAATTACCAACCATTCTTTGCTGGCATTAAACTCTCCAGCTTTAGATCCTTTACCTTCCTTTTGCTTTAAGTTGTCATATAATGACTTCACTTTATCTCAAGTCATATTAGAGTCCATAAGTATACCTTTCGCATAGCAATCCTGCATCCTCATAAGAGCTGCATTTTCAGTACGACGTAAAGAGGTATGTATTTCACAAAAAGCACAAGGTTTTCATGCCTTCTGGGGTAGCTGCAGCAATGGCTTCACCGATTTTCTTTTCTTTTTTAAAAATTGTCCTTATGCCAGATTCATGTACTGTGAGATGGTGGGCAAGCACAGCTGAAGACATCAACCTATGGTACATATCAAGCAATTCAGCTTTTTCTTCTAATGTCATGTCTTTTCTCTGCTTTTTGGGAGCACTTCCAGTATCACTAGTGGAACTTTGTATGGGTCCCATGGTATTATTCAGGGTTTATCTTATTCATTAAACACAATGAAAAATATGCGAGAACTTGGAGAGATCACCTTTTACTGTGATATGCAGTTTCTGGAGAGATGAACTGCTCATATGGAGATGATTAGTGTCACATGGAATTTTAAGTGGATACTCACAACATTTGAGTTAACCATAATAGGAAAACTTACTATCCAGCTACAGTAATCATGATAGTCTGGTACTACCACAAGGATAGATACGTAGTTCAGTGGGATATGTTTGGGAGTCCAGAAATAAACCCTGACCTTTATTATGGGCAAGATTTTCTTGCAAGAATTATGTTTAATTGTTTTGCAGTACTTTCTCTAAATCACATTAAATTATATCTAAATATTGAAAGATAGCAGTATGATTTTATTTTTGATAATCGTTTTAATGAAGCTTAATAAAATTATAGATACAGTGACTGTTCATTTTAAACATTTCTATTCTTATATAACCATTTGTTATTTTCCTGATTAATGTTATTTCTTTCCTAAAGACTCTGATAGAATAAGCTGAACTTTTAAATTTTAGGTTTTGTTTGTTTTTTTGTTTGTAGTTGTTGCTATCTGTCTCTTGAATCAGTGGTAAATCTTCATTATCTAAATAAGGAGTGTAACTTTAAAGCTAAGATATTTCTCTCTTAAGCATGACCTGATCAATGAAACAACAAGATTATAAATTGCCTGAATTTTAGTAAATAATTCCAGATGGTAATTATATTTTATATAGAAACCAGAAAGAGAAATTCAAAATATATGCACATTTTAAAGATTTTTCTGAAAACATAAAATATAGTCTTTTCCTCATTAGGCTTTTCACTACAGAAAAGAAGCTGGAAAGGGACCTCTAAGTCTAAAATAAAGGACGATGTAATCCATAATACTTATCTGATTATAAACTGATTATATTTCCTCCATGCCAGCATAGAGACCAAAGTGGAAGGAAAGAAAGTGTCTTGAGCATCAATTTACCTATTATCTCTAATGAAATTAAATAATGCATGAGGGACTACAAATTGTAATAATAAATATGCATTGAAATACTTAACAATGCAAAGAATAAGATGATCTTTTTAATTCATCTACAGACAAATAATTTTCAGCTTTGTAAAAGTTAGATTACCCAGATGGTTGTATGGTTAGCATAAGTGTCAAAGAAGGTATGTTCTTTCAGGAAGAGTAATCACTTTTATGCTAAACCACAACTGATTTCTTATGAAATGCTTCAAAAACGGAGTTCCACAAAATATTAGATGAAAACAAACAAAAACAAAAAGGGAAATAAGGGCTAATAGCTAAAGATACAATGCTTCTGTAGGCACATTGACTGTATGAATTTAGCAACCATTGTGATTTTTTTTGGTATGTTATTGTTTGTATTGTGGTTAATCTTTATGCTTTATAGTATTAGATCAATGTTTTTTATCTGCTACAGTTACCACTGGCATAGTCCTAACACTTAAAATTGATAAGATATTGGTGCTCTCCAATATTACTTTCCTGCCTATTTTAACATTATGCCTTCAAAATATAATAATTAGAAGTGGATAATATAATGGTGATTATGTACCACAATCATCCTTCAGTGTTAAGCTGCTTACAATACTAAGATAACATCGATGTGACTGGTTATTAAATTATATTAGATTATGACACACAACATGAAACTTAGAAACACTAAATATATTTTGAAGCTGAGTCTAAAATAATGTTAAATTGCTTGGAAAATAAAGCAACACTCAGTTTTGACTTCATCTGTCTGGTCAAATGACATTTGAATTGAGTCTCAACTAAATCAATTGAAAAAAAAATCAAACAAACAAACAAAAAAATGTACTCGCTGCCAATCCCATATCATATGCTTCACATATGGCTTAGTTGATGTAATCCTCAAGCATGTTGCAGATTTTAATAGCACTGACTTTGAAGCTAAGTGTTAATAGGGTTTGGATAGCGTCCTTTACTCTTAGTGATCTTGGGGGATAATGCTTACTTTCCTTAAACTTGAAGTTTATCACCAATTAAAGGAAGATGATCCCAGTAACTGCCCCATGGAATTTTGAATAAAATCAATGACATATGCCTTGTAAATGTTTTGGTAAAGAGTCTGGTACATAGTGAGTGTTCATTCAACATTAGACATTACCTTTATTATCATTAGTATTCTGTAAGTCTGTATTTGTTTCTAATAAAACAAGTTCCTATGCTGTATTTTGAGCCTCAGGGGAAAGAACATAAAAAAATGTTTATTAGAAATTGAGACTGAGGGGGTGAGATTAATATATATGAGGGAGATTAGGAGGAAAGAAAGAAGAGGAAAGAGAAAACAATACAACATAGACCAAAATGGTAGGTTTTACGATAGGCAGTTTATATTCAGTGGGAATCCAGATGTTCAAGAATTTAGTGGAAACTTTTAGACCAGCAAGGAGAGGGCAATTCAGTCTCATTAATGGAGGAATTCAAAAGTTATGGGAAGACATTATTCTTGAGCAAAGAGATGCAAGTATAATTAAAGAAGATTAAATCTGATAGTAGTGCACAGTGTTAATTGAAGGAAGAGAGGTTTAAGGTGGAAGATAAAATACTCATTTAACCTAGTAATTTAGACAGAATATTATTTGTTGACAGTGATAAAAGAGTAATAGGGTTAGGTGAAGTTACATGTATTGTGCGTAAGTGTGTATCTGTCTAAATTACCATAAAATTCAGTTTTACTGGAGAGTTTTGCTGTATACCCCTTGTCTCAGCATAACTTTTTAAAAAGTTCTTTGCTCTCACAAGTCTTAGTTTGAATATATATCCATATGCATGCATATGGATACATACTTATGTGTATACATACACATATATATACATGTATGTATGTATGTATACATGATTGTTTACCTACTTATAAATTATCTTCAATTATTGAATACATATAGATTTTTAAAAAATGAGTAATATTTTACCACAGCCTTTGGGTTAGAATATCCTAAATCTTATATTTGTCTGAACTCTAATTACTACTGTCTTTATATTTTGTTCAATTGACACCACACAATTGTACAGTTATAAGTGAAAAATATAAATTTGGGGGATGTCGGTTTCTTTTAAACTTATTTTACATTTACTCAGGTTAAGAGCAGAAGTTTACATTCTAGAATAATAAATTGTTTTCATACTCAGTGTTTTGGGGTCACTGTGTGGAAAAGAGATGGACTTCTGCCAATTCTAGGGCAGATGTCAAGGATGATGACACCCACCAGACTAAGGTAATTTGAGAGTAAGTTTATTTTTCACACAACAGATACCTGGAAAGCAGGGCTGGCCTGATTGAATAGTAGGGGTGCGTTGGGTCTTTATGGGAGAGGATGTGACTGAGGAAAATTTCCTTTGGTGGGCTGGAGAGCTGTGAGGTTTAAATTTCTCACTGGTGCCAACAGAGGAGATTAGCAAGGGCTTATCCACATGTCGGGTCAAAGAAGAAAAAGGAGCATTAGACTCACAAAGAAGTCAGTGATCAAACATTAAAAATAAATAGAGTCCTTAATACACACAAACATTAATTTTAATACCATAGTTACTTGAACTATGAAATGTTAACAAAGATAGGAAACAATAATATTATAATTTCAAGAATAGCAGAAGTACTTAGTAATTAGAATTGACAAAATATATTCAAACCATTTAAATATCTTTGATTGACCTGTATACCATTGTACATGCATTAAGTAAATTTTAATTTTAGATGTAAATTTGTTTACAGTAGTTGGCGTAAAAGAATTTATGGCAAAGGTAATCCTATGTTGTATACATTTCTAAATGTAGGTCAAATGGAGACTATATACTTATTAAAAATAAACTATAAAGTCATACCTTACATCATTATGTTTCTGCTGTTAATAATATATTGGCAATATTTAAAATATATTATTTTTGTCTATATAATTAGATATTTGTATTTTATATGTACTAATTAAATTTTATATTATAGAGATGGACATTTAAGGAAGTGTCTACATTTTCCTGACATTATATGGTTATTTGAAAAAGTAAGGAATATTAATTCAATGATAATCTAGGTAACAACATATTAGATTCAGAAGAGACAGGAAAGGGGTACAAAATTTAACAGTGAAAGCAATTACTGACATTATCCCCAAATATACATTTTCTGGTAAGAACATATGATCATTTCAAGAAGATTAATTCATATTTAGCAAAAGAACAAATGAATCAAATGAAAGGAACACGAAAATGATACCCATAGATGTGAGATAAACTTTTAAAAGAAGAGCACATTGTACAGAATAGTTCTGAGAACAAAAATGATTTCGTCAAAATTAATTTTTTTTTCACCTTCAAAATTGCCTGACCTAGATCACAGGTTGAGAGATGGATGAGGTAAATAATGTCAGGAAAATATTTTGGAATTATGTGACCCTATTTCAATGTCAAGAATTATTTATCATGCTATTTGTTGTCTAATACAGTTTTTTTCCTCCACTTTAAAGTATTTTTCTAAGGCACACATCAGTATGAGGCCTCACTAGCCTGATCTCACTGGCTTCTAATATGAAGTTGAGATCAGGGACTTCCCTGGTGGTGCAGTGGTTAAGAATCCGCCTGCCAGTGCAGGGGACACGGGTTCAAGCCCTGGTCGGGGACGATCCCACATGCCACAGAGCAACTAAGCCTGTGCGCCACAATTACTGAAGCCCACGCACCCAGAGCCTGTGCTCTGCAACAAGAGAAGCCACCTCAATGAGAAGCCTGCACACCACAACGAAGAGTAGCCCCCGCTCGCCACAACTAGAGAAAGCCCGCATGCACTGAACACCCAACGCAACCAAAAATAAATAAATAAATAAAAGTAAAATAAAATAAAAGTAAGCTGAGATCAGTACTACAGAAAATGTTCCCTCTCTCTCTTTCATTATTCAATTTTTCCCTCAACCAGATAATCCCCATTAGTGTGCAAACGTGAAATTTCTCTAATATTAAAAACAAACAAAACACTTCCTTGAATCACATCTCCCTCTAGCTAATAATCCATACACTTTC
Source organism: Mesoplodon densirostris (assembly GCF_025265405.1). Classification (NCBI taxonomy): domain Eukaryota; kingdom Metazoa; phylum Chordata; class Mammalia; order Artiodactyla; family Ziphiidae; genus Mesoplodon; species Mesoplodon densirostris. The sequence goes on from NC_082661.1 coordinate 95,735,832, forward strand.
CCATGCAGAAAAAAATTCTCCTAAGTGTTGTCTATATTTACTGTATGTAATAGCTCACTTTATTTCTTAAACTCATCATAATCTGATCTTAAATCATTATGGTTTTAAAGATCATTAGTGACTGCCACTTTGCTATATCCAGATTGAATTTTCAGTTGTCATTTTACTTGACACATCACTGAATGAGTCTGCCAAAAGATGTTGGAAATATAAGTTACAAGTATATAAGTACATGTCTAAAATGACATTTTATATATCTGTTTGTCCTTCTAAACTGTGCCATATTTGTGTAAAACAAATAAATGAACATTGAATTTCACCCTGAAATCAGAAGATAATTTTACATATTTTAATGACGTGATCAGATTTGTAGGTTCATATGGATAAAATATAGTCAAGTAGAAGAAATATAAAGACCTTGAGGAAGAAGAAAATAATTACGGAAAGATGTATGATTTCTATAAAGAAGAAAGTAATCTTCCTAGATGATTGACCTGGCCAGAATTTAGCCTATAAAATGTATCACCTAAGACATCACCTCACCATCAATAGGCCACATTTAAGGGTATCAATGACCATAATTATACATTTTTGTATCAAGTACATATGATATAGCCCCACTTCTAAGAGGAGAGGCTTTCTGGATATGACAATGCCAATAAGAGGTGTTTAGCAGAGATTATCAATCATATTGATAAAACATGGGGTTTTTTTGCTTTCAAAATTATTTTTTCCTTTCAGAAAATTTCAGACATGGTATTTATATTAAATGTGGAATTACTTGTCATTAAAACTTGATTGATATGAGTATTATTAGGAAAATGCTTTAAAATATAATAGCATGCACAATATTGTAAAGTTTATTAAACTAATTGATTGCCAAGTTTTTATATTATTTTTCCACAAAACTTTGGAATTTCATGCACTGCATCCTTAACAGCCTTCTAATAATATAGCTATGAAATTTGCAAAATATGAAAGAAATTTGAACTAGAAATGATCAATTTAAAAAAGAGGTTTTAGTTTTGGGGAAGAAAGTAGTAAAAGGGAATTCTTTCATATTACTAAAACTTTTAGGAAAGGATATTATTATGGAAGGATTTTTTATAAAGGCTTTTCCTTTTATTTATGCCAATAAAATAAAGATTTCAAAGTATAATTTTCTTGCTCTGATTAATGCATGTTTAGTGTAAAGTTCAAAAAATGTCTGAAATTCTTAAATATTTATGTATTTCAATTTCTCATTCCAATATTTTACTGGTCAGAAACTAAGGGAGTCAGAATTTTATGAGAAGTTTTATCCAACAGAGTAAATGTATTAAGTAGGAAAACTTGCCCTAGAGAGATTAAAAGACAGATTTTCCTATCCAAGAGTGTCATAGAAATTTTATGTAAGAATCATATAAATGTCATGTATATATTTGTCATCCTCTCTTAAACTCTCTCCAACTTTAAATGTAACAATTGATCTTTTGATGATCCTTTAATCTATTGGTTAAATATCATATATGATACATTTTTATGTCATTTTCCATATTTAAAACTGAAAAAGAAATTGGTCTGAAAACCATATCTGGGTCTTAGTATATTTTTCAAATTTCATTATTCTAATGACATTTCTCTCTTCTATTCCTTCCCAATCCATGAACACCACTTTTAAAAAATCTGTAGCCAAGGCTAAATTCCTTCAAGAAGCCAAACCACGTTATACTTCTTACTTCAAGCATTCCCAAAGTTGAATAGCATTATCTTAATTTTACCACTGTAATATAGTAAATGTAATGCTTTAAATTATTAAGGGAAAGGGATCTTGTAACACAGGGCTTGAGTTCAGGTTCTCGCCCACATTTACTGAATTTGGAAAAATAGTAATAAAAATATAAAACCTGTTTCCAGTATCCTTTACAATGAATGACTGCCCTCTGGGTTGTGTTGAAGTTTAAATAATCTAGGTAAAGACAGTTTGTTAATTGTAGCAAACCTTAAAAATGTTAAAGATTACTACCGTGTTGATTTGGCATTTGTATGTTTAGTTATTCATATTTAAATTTATTCCTCTTTTAAATTTATGAGTCCCTTTATTGATGTCAGAGACAAAACTAAGTCTGCTACAACACATACAAAGGCGATTTATTCATAAACTTGCCACAAGGGAATCCATCTGCCATCACTTACATTTCAGCAGGGGTTTAAAGGAACTAGACAGGAGTACATTTTTATAGAGAGTAAAAAGAGGAAAAACTGAGACAGTCTTTGCTTGGCAAGCTTTCTTTTAAAGTGGGAGTTTTGAAAGCAGGGAGACACTCTAATTGGTCATCTGGAATGTTTGGCAGACCTTGGTTGGCTACCAGGGGGCAAGTTAACAGTTTGGGGTTATTTCAAAAGAAAAAAAATGTTCAGTGTTAGAAACATATAGTTTTCCCTGGCCAACTCTTTCCTGGAACAAGTCGGTGGTCGACAGAGTGCTTTTCTGCTGTCAAAACGTCGTAGTCATGAAGGTCCTTATGTGGAGTGGACTGGCTGCTATGGCCGGCCGTTTCTCACTGAAAACATCAACATGTGTAAAATACTCTCTTCAGCTTTATAATTTTATTTGACAACTGCTAACCATATGCTCAGCATTCATCACTCCCTACTCCTTAGTGTTTGCAGCTCTGGTTTATAGATCATCATAGGGTTCTTCCTACCACGCTATGATGTCCTCTCTGCCTCAGTCAAAGGTTTAATTTTTATCTTTCTCCTGATCTAAAAATATTTCAAAAGTTCAGGCTGTGGTTATCTCTCAATTGTTTTCCCTCCTTATCAATTCTTCTTTCAGTATTACATCCGTGAGGAAAAACCCTGATTATCTATATGATTGCATTAAGATAGGTTCTAGTGCTCACTCAAAAAATCTACAGTTACGTATATGATAAATTGTTTTCAAGCTCACAGCCCAACACCTAGGAGTGGCTCTCCTGGCCAAAGGGCCTCTCTATAACTCCTATTCTAGAATCTGTGTCACATTGAATCTGTGTGCCTTGTTAAAAAATACTGCAATCTATATGAGATGATGTTCTCTAAATTTATGGTGGTAATCATACATGATGTATGTAAGTCAAATCATTATGCTGTACACCTTAAACTTAGTGCTGTATGTCAATTATCTCTCAATAAAACGGGAACAAAAAAATCCTATCACTTCTGATAAACTATGTTTACCCTTTAAGATTCAGCTTCTTCAAGAAGTTTTGGTAAATCAAATTATAGTGTATACTGATAAAAACATTCAAAATGACAATTTTCTAATGTAAACATATCTCAAGTTTACCAATTTTAATATTAAAAAGACAAAACTAAACAAAAGTACCGCAGTCTGCAATATGCCATAATGTCTTCTCTCTCGCTGTCTTTACTTAGCTTTATACTTCATATGTATGGAATTTACAGTACAGGATGCACCCTGTACCTCCCCTCAATCCCCACCCCTTTTACTGTTCTCTGAAAAATACAATCTTTTATGTCATAAAACAGTAATGATAGGAAATTTACATGTGCCAATAGAATAAGCCCTGAGTGTTTTAAAATATAATGTAAAGGGCATGCAGTCAGTATTATGGGCAAACAAGGAAATTCCACATGCCTGACTTAGACATGAGTATGGATGAATCGGTCCACAGATGTTGCTTCCACAGAGCTAAACTGAAGTTACTGAAAGAGACTTGCATGATTTTACAATTTATTAGTTCTAAGATTTATTGTTGTCATTGTTGCTGTTTTATATTTTCCTGTGAGTATCAAATATTTTAGTGTGGTAAAGACTAAATTGTATTTGTATTGTGAGGATCAAATGAGAAATTAACTGAAAACTGTAGTTGTGTAAGTAGCATATTGTAAAAGTGCATTGGACGCTAGTTGCTTCATTCAGTCACGCCTTCATTCATGACTCTCCCAGAGGCAACCCTTCACTCTTCTGTCTCAGACATGAGTCAGATACTGGTCCAAAGTGCCTTCACCTGCAAGGAAACCCATATGACTCCCTTAGCTTGTGACTAAATGTGGCATCTTCCCAGCACCCACTTACCTCTTTGGGGAGAGAGATTTACAGTCAAATGCTCTCCAAATGAATCCTCTTTGTAATTTCTGTTTCATTCTGGATGTTGGTGAACTTTCTAAATAGTTTATGGTGACTTACCTTGATATATTTTAATGGTAATCTATTTTCTTTTTTGGAATGTGCATTTAGTTTCTTCAAGCATCACCTAAAAGCGAGACAAGGATCCGTCTCATTTTAGTATTTTACCTGTGAAAAACAAGTGTAAGATAGGGATTAGAAAGAAAATAAATGGTATAATTGAAATCTTTAGAGAAATCAGGCACTTTAATTGTGAAAAACAATAAGTCTTTGAAAAGGAACAATTATAAATCAATAATAATCTCCTGGAAATAGAAAGTATCGTAATCAGAATAAAAATAGTAGCCATGTTGGAAGATAAAATTGAGGAAATACTCTTAAACTTAAAACTAATGAAAAAACATAATAAACAAAATAGGTGAAGAAAAATGATATTTAAAGAATGGTCAAGAAGTTCCAATATTCTGCTAATATGAACTCCTTCCCCCAAATTAATAAAAGCAGAGAAGAGGTAACTACCAAAAGAAAAATTTTTTAAATCCGAGAACTTGTCCTGTCACTCAGATAAAAGAGGCCTTTCCAGTGCTCAGATAAATAAGTGAATAAAAACCCATAGAAAAGCAATTAAAAAAGAAAGTCAGAATTTTGTTGATGTTAAAGAGGAATAGCAATCATACAAATAGCAACCATAACAACTATACGTACAAATATACACATATATCTACACACACAAATACAAATGCATATATGTGTATATATGTTAACTATGCATAATTAGTTAGAAGCTAAGTCTATTACTTGGTTTAACAGTGAGTGATATTAATATAGTCAAATAGTATAAATATTAAATTTATGTGATTACAGTTTCTGATATGACAACCTTGTGAGGATGAAAGTAGTATTTAAGTACTTAAATTCTTGACTAACATAGTAGACAGTTGTTAAGAAAGTTGCTAAATCAACTTTAAATATAAAAATATAAGCATGTAAATATTTGGATTAACAGTCAAAGGATAAAAACACTAAATTACATACTTTAAACTCCCATACTTCCCCAATCACAATTAAAAGAAAGATTATTGACTGATTTCATGGAAACTATATAGCTTTTTATGTCCCCTTCTTTTTCAATTAAGAAAAATTTGGGAATATCTTGATTTTTCTTACCATAAAGATCATGGAGAGAAATCTTCATGAGGAAGACCAAATAAATGTGAATGTATAATATGATTCTTAGAGACTAGTTCTATTTTATCACAAAATATCTTTTCTATTCTGACTGTATATTAACAAAAGTTATTCCAATTGTTTCATAAAGTGAAAATTTGCTTTTACTTAACTGCTAAGTTTTCTTCATGTTACTGAGGTGATTTTAACTAGAGCTCTCCTTGGATACTGCCCACTAATAGTACTAACTGTCTATATCAAATGAGTGAGTTGAAATTTATATTGAAAGCTGATATAAACTCTGCTGCCGGTAACCATTTTAAATGAAAAAACCAATTCAAGGTAGGGTATGGTTCTGATTCAACATAAAAGTTAATGCTGCCTTTAGGTTTTTTGTTTACCTTCAACTTTTTCATGTCTTGAAAAGAATCAGAGAGAAAATCTGAACGGGTGTGCTAAGAGGCGTTGTATAAATATTTTCTATATTTTGAGAAAATGTGGCAACAGAAACAGGGAAAGATGACAGTACAAATAATTGCATGAGACGGGCAGTGTATGAACAGTGGAATGTAATTAGTTTGAATTTTGTGAGTGAGTCAAATATTCATGTGGGAATGATAAAGTCTTATAAACATTTAAAAAATCATAACTGACAAGTGAAATATTTATAATGCGGTATTATAATATGTAAAATTAAATGCATGAATAGAATATGATTGCTAGGCAGAAATATTGGTTTTTATTAAAATAAACACAACAGAAGGGCTTTAGATTATGTGATTTTCCTATTTGATACTAAAGTAAACATAGTTCTAATAAATCACTTAATTAAAAAAATAAGTCAGAAGGGGCTTCCCTGGTGGCTCAGGGGGTGAGAGTCCACCTGCCGATGCAGGGGACACGGGTTCGTGCCCCGGTCCGGGAAGATCCCACATGCCATGGAGCAAGTAGGCCCTTGAGCCATGGCCACTGAGCCTGTGAATCCAGAGCCTGTGCTCCGCAACGGGAGAGGCCACAGCAGTGAGAGGCCCGTGTACCGCAAAAACAAAACAAAACAAAAAGAAAAGAAAAGTCAGAAACAGGTCAGTAATCATACATTTAGAAATTAAACTTAAGTATATTATTAAGTACTAATAATAAACTTGAACATTTAGAAGTTAAACTTGTGTATTAAGTGTATTATGTTTCCCTAAGTTTTTAGCAAATTTCTAAACTATTTCAGAAGGTATGGATGAACTAAAAGTAGATTATGTATTTTTCTAATATGAGATGAAGCAATGATTAGCCAACACTTTTTCTAGGCTTCTAAGAGTCACCATCACAGTAGTTTGCCCCAGCCTCCTGGAATCTTTCTGAAGGTGCTAATACCATGTCCCAAAAATGTGCAACCAAGTGAAAAAAAGAATCTTGCTTATCCAGACTTATTTTTTACTTTGTTGATAAAACATCTTCAAAATTCATACCCAGTATAAGACTTTGACTACCAGCAGTATGAGCTAGTAGAGAGGAAGTTCTAGCTCATAGTAGGAAAGAAGAAGTAGAATTCTCTGAGAATTCACAGTGCTCTGCAGAACCAACGTCCTTCTCAATGACCTGAATGCATGTTTTAATCACAGATTTTCTCAAGCAGGGCTCCCCTCTTAGCATAAAAGACATGCCTTGATTGAGAATTTATATATCTCTGGAGCCCTGTAACTATAAGTATCAGGTCTTTGGTCTGCTGTTCAGCTGTTTATGCTTTTCCACTGTAGGCAATAAAAGATTCTTTGTTAGCTATGAAACAGACACTCTGGTTCTTACACTTGCCATTTATTTGCCTTAAGTTTTTAATCACCCTTCTGTAGACTATCAGTATAACTTAGCAGTAAACAGCTAACTCTGACACCTTGATAAAAGACTTTGCTGCCCCCATATCTTTCAAAGGTCCAGATCATTTCAACTGCAAGGGTAAATTCCTAGGATATGTTCCCAGGTAAGCATTTGGTGAAATCACCAGGAATTGGATCACCACCTTGTCCCAGGGACTATCTATATTCCACCTACCACTTACAATAGCACTCTCTTTGCTTGTAAGGCAATGAGTGAGCCAGTCCCCAAACCCCATTTTATATCTTGTTTTCTTGTACTATTTGTGTTAGTTTAGAGAAGAAGACACTGGGACAGGAGTAGACTGGGAAATGCCTATAAAGGAAAAGCGGTTGGTAACCAGGGAACATGGGGAGAGTCTTCAGATCCAAAGAGGATAAGATCCCTGTGAGGTTATGTGGGGGTGGAGAGGGGGTGGGGAATAGAAAGAGTCTCAAACTGAAGCACGGTTCCAAGAAAGTTCCATTCATGCTGACAGAGGCATTGAACCAAAGTCACTAAGTTGAGGACTCCTGTATCTCACAGAAGTAGGCCTATATTTGAACACTTGCAATCATTCATTACCTGGGAGAGCTCTGGGAAAAGCATGACCTCAGCACAAACGTGATGGTAGATTCATAAATGCAATAGCTCAGGACATTAGTCAGTTATACTCCCCACAACACAAGATCTCAGTGGTACATTTTCATGGCCACCATACTAAGAGAATGCATTAGAGATTACAATCGAATGTCAAGGGGGGTGGGGGAGGGATGGAGGGGGAGTTTGGTGTTAGCAGATGCAAACTAGTATATAGAATGGATAAACAACAAGGTCCTACTGTATAGTACAGGGAACTAGATTCAATATCCAGTGATAAACCATAATGGAAAAGAATGTGAAAAAGAATGTATATATGTATAACTGAATCACTTTGCTGTACAGTAAGAATTAACACATTGTAAATCAACTATACTTCAATTAAAAAAAAAGAAATTGCAGTCGATAATCAGTTCAACCATGTAATATATATCTGTACACATAATCATCAATATGTTTGGATATTAGAATAAAGACATGCTTTTCTTCATTTATTCTTTATGATTTTTGATATTATTTCTGATAACTGAGCTGTTAAATTAAAAATATCAAATTTCTTCCAAAAAATTGTCGACCACAATATAGAAGAAAAAGCAAACACTCTAACTTCCTAAGAACCTCAATATGAAACCAAGTTTGGAACTTTATATCTGGGTGAATTGGGACAAAACATCTGTGCTCCTAAAGGTCTAAATCATAATCTTTAAAACTGAAAAGAAAGATCATTTTCTTGAACACTGCAAGTGGGTAATAAAACATTTAAAAAATGTAGCACAGTACCGTTTCTGGCAACTTCTACAGCTGCTACTCCTATTAATGATGAACTGATTTAAAAGTTAACTAGAGGGCTTCCCTGGTGGCGCAGTGGTTGAGAGTCCACCTGCCGATGCAGGGGACACGGGTTCGTGCCCCGGTCCGGGAAGATCCCACATGCCGCGGAGTGGCTGGGCCCGTGAGCCATGGCAGCTGAGCCTGCACGTCCAGAGCCTTGCTCCGCAACGGGAGAGGCCACAACAGTGAGAGGTCCGCATACTGCAAAAAAAAAAAAAAAAAAAAAAAAAGTTAACTAGAATTGGAATTGTGTATTTTTGTAGGTACATGTGTATGTGTGTATATTATTCATTTTATATTTATTTACATATTTTTTACAAAAAACCTGTATATTTAACACAGGTGTAATTATAAGCATTTAATAGCTCCAATGGAACAGACTGTTTAGGTTTGACAGTTACCCTATGCTACAGTAAGTGCTCTTACAAGAAAAGGACTCAGAATCCTTAACTGGGGACTCCACCGAGCTGGATCTTTCACAAGATGATGCTTGTACTCCTGAAGATTTACCCGTGTCTCTACTTTAGAACAATAACTATGATAAAGTCTCAAGTGGGCCAAACAGGGAAATATAGTTTCTGCTTCTAAAGGAAAAAGCTTACTCACTGGAAGAATTTCAAGACCCAGTTAGAATGTAGTTGAAAGAAACAGGAGGCAGTTGTGGATATGGATCTTGAGCATGTTGAAACAGAAGGGGTGACATTTAATGCAGGATAAGGTAAGTTTATTGTCATGGGAGCACAATCCCATTACTCAGGAGTCATCAATCTTAATATACTGCAGGGGTGGCTCTGTCCTTGAAATATAGACACTATAATGGTCTACAATAAATAAGACTGAGATCTTAGAAATACTTTGAAAGAGTACTGGGGGAAATGTCAACAGACTTAAGGAGATATAAATGTTCAAATTAATTTATCATTTTAAGTGAGAAGAAGTGTTACTTGGCTATATTCTCCAAGAGGGCTGGGTGGAAACACTTTTCAGCAAGATAATAACAAAAGCAGTAGTGAATGTGTACCATCAGAATGTGAGAAGTCAGCAGAGGCCAGGACTGATAGTATGAGATGCTTCATAGAACCAGGCGAGGCATCCTAGCATCAGTGGTAATGACAGGATTCTAGATTATTAGAAATCAGATTGCTGAATTTAAGTAACAGAGAAAAGTAGATGTAATTGTCCTGGGGCAATGAGTGTGCTTTGATCCCCCAGGATCATTCATAGAAATAAAATGATATTGTTGAAGTAGGCTAAGAAATTTATTTTCTTTGTTTCTATTTGAAATTTCATATAACCCAATAATAAATTATTTTAACATAGAGAAAATTATTCTTCCAATTAGTATCTTCATATAGAAGTTCTTTTATTAATACAAATAAATGTGTGATATATGATTAAATTCAATGTTTTCAGATTTCATATACACTTAGAACGGTCTGTAAATCAATACTGCTACATGTCTCAATTTTCAAAATGTTTCTGATTTAGATAACATTTACAGAAGTTTTTTCTTTATAGTGAATATATACATAATATATATATAACTACACATATATATATATATGCATATATACCCACACTTTTTTATTTAAAAGTGTGAGACAATCTCAGGTTTTTCGTATCTCATATTCTGATCATATTCTGATCTCTGAAGGGTACTAAAGAAGCAAGCGTTCCTGCACTGACTTCCTGTTGAATATATGCATGACCATAAAAAAGTCATTTAACCTTTTCAACCTCAATTCTCCCTTTGTAAAATGAGGAACTTGGTCCAAATTGGTAGTCTCCAACCTTTCTTTACAAGGAGCAACTTCTAATTTATCCAGTTGAAGAGACAACTGATAGTGAAGCACATTCAGGAGGTCAGATGTTAGAAATGGAAGTTACTCAGTGTTGCATATGGATACATCACACATCCAACAGCCTCCTTCACCCATCAGGAGTCAGAAAAGATTGAAAGAAGGAATGTGGCATACACCAGTAGATACATCTTCTGATTTGGAAAACTTGGATCTCTCTCAACTGTGCTTTGAAAATATTTTTTCTCTAAAAATTTGTTCCTTTCCTTATAGCACACTTATTTCTATACTCTCTTCCATGTGTATACGGCACTCTGCTGGGATTTACATATAATCTAACAAAGCATAAAGAAAAGAATTGCTGTTTGGAGGCACAGATTATTTTTATCTCATTGATTCTGGGAAAATATTTCTTTCATGGCTTTCATGTCAAGCAAGAGTTAAGAGATGATAAGAAAATATAAAAGAAAGACATTTTCCCTTTCAAATATTTTTTCCTTAAGGTTTAAAGAAACAAATATGAAGTCCAGTATTTTCTTGTCTATTAATTCTTACACCAGTAATACGTTATCTTAATGTTATGATATTAAATAATTCCTGTATTGTGTTTTAGATGCTTTAGAAGAGTTAAATGTGATAAAATTTGGAAATTTCATCATTATGGCCAGTTACTGTGACTTCATTTGATTCAAAGACATACAGTTTTGGGCTTCCCTGGTGGCGCAGTGGTTGAGAGTCCGCCTGCTGATGCAGGGGACACGGGTTCGTGCCCCGGTCTGGGAAGATCCCACATGCCGTGGAGCGGCTGGGCCTGTGAGCCATGGCCGCTGAGCCTGTGCGTCCAGAGCCTGTGCTCCGCAATGGGAGAGGCCACAACAATGAGAGGCCTGCATACAGCAAAAAAAAAAAAAAAAAAAAAAAAAAAAAAAAATATATATATATATATATATATATAGTTTTTTAAAATATCCTCCAATTGATGTTCTTTGTTGCTAGAAATTTATGTATATACAGTTGACCCTTGAGCAAAGTGCCCCCCTGAGCCATGCAGTCAAAAATCCATGTATAACTTTATAGTCTGCCCTCTGTGTCTGTGGTTCTGCATCTGTGGATTCAACTGCCATAGATTATGTAATACTGTAGTATTTTATTGAAAAAAAAAACGCATATAAGTGGACCTGCATAATTCATACTCATGTTTCTCAAGGGTCAACTGTATAGCTAAAAAATATACATTTGAAAATAGTAATGCTTCTGAGTTTTATTAAGCTTGTGTACCTGTAGGAAAATGTGTGTGTGTATATGTTTGTGTGTACACATACATTTAAAAAAATAGCTGAGAAGAAAAAATGTCATTAAAATAAAAGAGGTTTCCTATATGGATTAATGTTAGTATAGAACTCTGCCAGAAAGTCATTGTATTTCTTACAATACAACTTCACATTATTTTTTGGTTACTTGAGATGTGGGTGAATGCTAACCTCAAAAATTTAAGTATATTTATTAAAATTGTATTTATGGATACTTAGAATATGGGTGGGTGCTGACATAAAATTGAGAATATTAACTATAATACACAATTGTTCATTGCTGCTAAAAATATTGTTCTATGATTTCTAAAAGAACTTTCATTTTCAGACTCATAGGACATTTATTTTTATACTTTATAAGACACTCTCCAGGTTGTTAAAATTCTCAAGAAAAATTGCATCACATCTTAAATAGACTGTTTGCCTCTGGGTGTGTTTTCTCAAGTTTTCTATTTGTCAGTAGCAAATGTTCATTTATCAGAAGTATATATATATACACACACATATATGTATGTATTTGCTAATTGCATGTAGTGATTATTTTAGAAAGACCTATGCAAACTTAAAAACAGATATGTGAATCAGAAATATTAAAGAATATATATTCTAAATATATTCCTATCTAACCTATTGTTTCAACATACTAAATATTGTAAACTTATGTGATAAAATGTAAATTCTTTCTGTGGTTAAGTTTTCCATCACAAATAAAGTACAGTTGACCCTTGAACAGCACGAGTTTGAACTTTGCAGGTCCACTTATACACATATGCATATTTTTTCAATATAAAATACAAAAACATGTTTTGAGGTATTTAAACAACTTTCTCAGTAGCTGATAAAACATGCTGAAAAGGAAAAAAACCCCATAAAAACAGCAAGCTTTTACAATATATGAACCATCTTAGTAATAAATTTGACTTGAGCCCAACAACTTCAAAATATATACATTCTTTGTAAGTACACATGCTAGAAGATTAACTAAAATTTACCACATTCTGAGCCCCAAAGAAAGTCACAAGAAATATCAAAGTCTTAGTATAAACAGTATATTATCTAATTATTGTGAGATTAACTTAAAATTCAATATTAAAACAATAATTGTCAAACTTCAATTAAGTTAGGAAATTAGAAAGCAGAATCCTAAATTCCCAACTAGTGGGATGAAAATAAATCAGAATACAATTAGAAAATCTTTTAAAATTAAGTTCCAAAAATTCTAGCAGTTGTTAGAATAAAGTTATACACCTACTGCATATTCAAGAAAATAAAGGCAAGGAAATGAATATTCTAAGCATTTGTTTCATTTTAAAATTAAGAAATAAATAATAACATAAAATGATCAAGATAATAAAATTAATCATATAAGAAATATATATTATAATATTTACTAAAAATAATAAACCTCTGGTGACACACATCAAGATATTAAAGTCCCAATAATTGACAATAGGACTGATAAAGGGGATATTAATAGAAATTTTACCAATATGAAAGTGGTTGTAAAAGCATATTATAAACACCTTTAGAAAAGTACATCTGATAATATAGATGAAATAGGAAAATGTACAAGAAAACTTAATGTATACAAATTGACATAAGAAAGTTTTAAAATCTGAATTATTCTATATCTATTAAAATTGAATATTTATTAAAATCTACAAAAAGTATCCACAGGTCAAGAAGTCTCCCCTCATAAAATTGACCAAATCTTTAAGGAAAAAATAACTTCAGATATTCAAAACAATTTCAAGGAATAGAAAAGGAGAAAATCATATCTAAACTTGCTTCAGAGGCTGAACTAACCCTGTAACAAAACCTGACAAATATATTGCAATAACAGTTAGTTACTGGCAAATTTTTCCATAAACATAAAAATCTTAAATATTATTAAACCAAATTGAAATATTTAATTGTAAAAATATACATCATGACCAAATTAGGTTCATTTTAGGAATGTATTGTTAATATAAGATTCAAGAATCAATCAATGTTATTTACCAGATTAACAGAATTAAAGAAAAATTATATGGGAATACCAATAGATACAGAAAAATCATTCAATAAAATTCTATGTCTAATTATAATATAAAGCCTTAACTGGTTAGCAAGAAGGCTTTTTAAAAAATCTGAGTAAGGATATTAGCCACAACAAAAGTCCAGAAACAATTCACAGGTTTTCTTTGTAATTGATGATGAGCACAGCATGTCCTCTGTCATCATGTTTACTCAACATTACATTACAAGTGCTTACTAGTTCAATATGGCAAGAAAAATGAACAAAACTTATAAAATTGGAAAAAAAGAAATGAGTGTTATTAATTACAGACAATATATTTGAGTACATAGAAATCTAGAAGAATCTAGCAATAAATTGTTTGAATTAATAAGTAAATTTGGCAAAGCCATTGAATGTAAGGTGAATTAAAAAATCACTTGAATTATTATACACTACAAAAATTTTAGTAAATGAGAAAGAAAAGATACCAAATAATAAAAGTAAGTGTAAGATGTGCAAGACCTCTATACAGAAATCTCTAGAATATTGTTCCCCCCAAATTAAAGTGAACCTAAATGTATGGATCAGCATGTCATGTTCATTTATTAGAAAACTTGATATTCTAAGGATATACATTTGTTACATATTAATTATATGTTCAATACATTCTAAGCCAGTATCCCAATGTGTTTGTGTGAATACATGTGTATAAATAAGGAATGTGGTGATGGGCCTATGATGAGAAAGACCAAATTAAAAAAGACAAAACCAAGTGTTGACTAAGCTCTAGAGCAATTAGTACTTTCACTTGGTACCATCTGTTTGCTGGAGGGTGTGTAAATTGATACAAGTTTGGGGGAAACTATTTGGCACCATTTGCATAAGGATACCGTATGACTATTTCACTCTTGGGTGGGAGTGTGTGTGTGTGTGTGTGTGTTCACTTGTGTGTGTCTTGAATAGATAAATGTGTAAGTTCAAAAAAAGGATGTTTGAGGTAATGTTATTCATTCTAACTAATAATGTGAGGCAAACACATAAATGCTCATAAATGGCTGAATGAAAAATAAACTCTTCAATATATTCATAAAATAGAATACTAGGCAGTGTTGAAAATATACTCCATGTCTATGAAACAATATGGGGCGGGGGTCTCAGAATTATTATACTGCCTCAAAGCAGCCAGGTCAAAATGAACACATAGGGCTTCCCTGGTGGCACAGTGGTTGAGAGTCCGCCTGCCGATGCAGGGGACACGGGTTCGTGCCCCGGTCCGGGAAGATCCCACATGCCGCGGAGAGGCTGGGCCCGTGAGCCATGTATGCTGGGCCTGTGTGTCTGGAGCCTGTGCTCCGCAACGGGAGAGACCACAACAGTGAGAAGCCCGCATACCGCAAAAAAAAAAAAAAAAAAAAACCACATAAAGCATGATTCCATTTTTTAAAGTATACACATGTATATATGTATACATAGGGAGAAAATTATGTCTATGTATATATGTAAAATTACAAGTTGTAGGAAGTTATCTTTAGGAAAATAGCAAATACCATGAGAAAGAATGAGAAAGGAACTAAATTTGGACTAGTGGTGATGGGCTAAAGAAGGAATATTGAGCACATGACATTTAAAGTAATATAAGAAAAAGGAGAAGTTAGGCAAGCCAAAATATAGAAACTACCACTATGGAGAGAGACAGCAATAGCACTTTCAAAGTGTATGAGACTAGAAATAGGTTAGAAGAAGAAATGATTGAAAGTTAGAGTAGGTGGAGTGTTATGTAAAGTATGGGAGGAGAGGGGGAGCCTGGAAAGGAAGGCAAAGAACAGATGCTCAAGGCTTGAGATTCCCAGTTAAAACTGATAAACATCATTTCAAGGGCATATAAGCTTAGAAAATTATAAGCAGGATAATGGCATGTTATATAATACTTCTAATTTTCAATATATCATTGATTATTTTTCCCAAAATTATTTTATTGGATCATTTGATTGTTTTTATTTGGAAAAGTCCATGGAAGAAAGTGTACAATTATTGTAGAGAAAAATAACTTGACTTTGAAATATCAGAGAGGTCAGAAAACATTCTGAAGTCACACAGCTTCTTAACTGCAGGAGTACAAGACTTCATTATTCCTACTTAAGTATTGCATTTAATTACATTAGAACATTTTTCTTCCACCTATGCACATCAGCATCTTTGATGTGTCAAACTAATAACTAAAAACAGTTTAATAACAAGGTGAAAGTTTTATATAAAAATAGATTCTGAATTTCTTTTATTGCACATTTTTGTTACTTCAATTGCTCATAAATAATTTGTTCCGTGTTTATACAGTTGACTTGATATATCAACTGACAATTTAAACATCCCCTACATTTGCTTAAAAGTTTGATATTTAAGTGAAAGTACATCATTTCTTTAGTAGATATGTTCTGCATACAAATGTGACTGATCAAATAAGTACTGAAGTTTTTTTATTCAAAGAATAAAGTCATTTCTGCTTCTGTAATATTTAAATCTAAGTCAAAATATTCTGAATTCTATATATGGTGGACAGTGGCTTTACTTCCATTATTGAATTACACTGGGGAGGTGTATTTTTAGGTTGTCATCAACCCCCTTTTACTGAATGGTTATATAAGTTGGAACTTACTAGGTAGCAAACTCCACAAAACCAATTTAAACATGCTTAGCAAAATCATAGCAAACAGAATATTAGTTTCTTGGATCAGATTACTAACAAGCCTTATTTCAGGCATAGCCAAGTGTCTCAAGAATGATCTCATTGATTTACTATGTCTACTTCACTAAGTTCTATGTTTAGTCTGCATTGGTGACATTCTCAGGTGGTCTCTTAACATAGGGCAGAATCTTTTTGTATCTCAACAGATCACAGGGAAAGCCCAGACCTGAACATTATAACCCTAATCCAGGCCAATTACCTATCTTGAAGATAATCGCTGTGGCCAGGGGTAAGAAATTCACTGAGTACTGGTTTGAGGGTGACGAAAAAGGGTCTTCTGTAATTTGGAAACTTTTTACCTGAAAAAAGCAACTCTCAGTGTTGGAAGATAAAAATATAAACGCCAGTTATACTATACTAATAACACTGATTTTGAATCACCAATTTAATTAACATTGTAATGAGCATGCAACAAAATCACTCCATCAGGATTTTAAATAATAATGGTATTGGAGTTTGGAAATTAGGTGTAGAATCCATGGTAGACTAAACTCTTTCATGTGTCTATTTTAAAACTTGACATTTTTTTTAATCCTGAGATCTGAAGCTATTGTATTTAGGACAAAGCAAACCATATACTGAAAAGAGAGATTTTTAGTTTTTAATCTCAATTTCACAGATAATGTTTTTATGTTAACGAGAGATTCTTGGAATTGTTACATAATGTTTCTTTTTTAAAAATCCACTCTAATTTCACAAATTATGGTATCTATTTGATGTGCTTTTGATAGTTCTGTCATATTTCAAAGCATTTTTCTTCATTTGCTCTGTTGTAAAAGTTAATTAGGATGTTTAAATAGGACTTGGCTGGAAGAGGGACTTGGAATGACTAGCGATTGAAAGAAATGACTTTGACTACATATGCACTTTGTTTCCTCTGGGAGACTGGAAATGGACCTTGTGGTAAACAGTCTCTAAAATGGCTCCAAATGATCCCTACCTCTTGGTATTCCTGCCTTTGTTTAACTCCTCCCCTTAGGATGGGCTACATTTAGTGACTGGCTTCTAATGAAGAGAATACAGCAAAAGTGGTTGGATATCACATCCAAGATTAAGTTACAAAAAGAATGTGACCTCTGCCATCTCTGACTTTCTCTTGGAAGGTATCCTCCTTCTGGTGGAAGCAAGCTGTCTAGTGTGAATATCCCTGTGGAGAGGCCCACCTAGCAAAGGACCGAGATATCTGACCAAGAATCAGCAAGAACCTGAGGCTTGCTGACAGTAATGTGAGTGAGTTGGAAGTGGATTTTTTCAGGCAAATCAACAGCCATGGAGGACCTACAGTCTCCCAAGAAACACATAAACTGGGGGATAGCCAAGCCTAGTGATGTTTGCAGCCTAGTCAGTAGCTTGATTATAGCCTTTGTTTCACACCCTGAGCTAGAGGACCCAGCTAAGAGAGATCTGATTCCTGAACCACAGAAACTATGAGTTATAAATTTTTGTTGTTTTCAGACATTTAGTTTGGAAGGAATTTGTAATGCAGCAATAGATAACCAATACAGACATGTTGATAGATTATTGATTTTCTGTATTGACTGTTTCTTCTATAAATTCTATAACTAGATGGGGAATAATTCACTACTTTTACTATATCTCAGTGATACATTCTGAAGTCATATGACACATTTATAACTCTCTTAATACATTTGATGTCTAAACATCATGTTTAAACATTCAATCAGTAGATATTAATAAAATATAGTCAACAGTAACTCTGGAATTCTCCCATAATTGAATCAGATTCACAAGAGTGTTAAAGAGACAGTGTGAAGTAGTGGGAGAAGTAGTGGGCTGAAATGGAAGGATATTTACTGCAGGCTCGCTCCATGATTTTACAGTCATTTCACTTCTTAGGGCCTCAGTCAGTTTCTTTACATCAAAAATAAAGATATTAAAAAATGTTCTCTGCTACAAATATCACCTATCAGTAAATGAGGAAAGGAGCTTTGTAGTCTAACAAATAGAAAACAGGAGTCAAGAAACTGAATTTTAATTTTCTTCCCATCATTAATTTCTGTTACGATTTAGAGCAAGTTATATAATGATCCTCCAAAATTTTTTCAACCTTAAAAAATGTCCCCTAAGATTCTTCAGTATTTAAAGTATATGATATTATGATTACATTTTTTTTTTTTTGGTCATCACTGTTTATACTAATTGGTCAAATTGCTACTGGATTAGTTCAAATCTAGGTTTGATTCCAATGAAGAAATAAATTTCCTGCTGTACATTTTTTAAGTTACATGTATTTACATTTACCTCAATAACTCAGTAGCTTTTTACTCCTCTGACATAAGATTCAATGTTAGGCAGGTTATTATGTTATTTTCTCTCAGCTCTCATGCTGCTCTTCTGTGTTCTCCTATGCCAGCTCTTTCCTGTGAGCATCTTTCATTAGGGGGCAGTGGTTGGAGACCTTGAGGCTGGAAGAGAGAGAAGAGACACACTCCTACCTAGTGGCTTCCTGTCTGCTTGCAGTTTCTCTGGGCATTACTGCAGCCACGTTTGTTCACCTTGGTAGAAGCACTTCCTTCCTGAAGCAGCAGAAGTTTGCAATTTTTCCAACATTAAAAAAACCAAAAATAGCCTCTTTGTCTCATTTAGAGACATCAGCGTCAACTAATAGGACCTCCCCTCCTTAGAGGTGGGGTCTCAGCCCCGTGAGGCCTCTGAGAGGCACAGCACTAGCTGAGCAGCATCCTCTCCTCAGAGGCCTGAGTTTCAGCTTCTCAGGGCCCTCCTGTAAATTTCTAAATTGTAACTGTGCCAGTCCCTTCACTTGTTCCTTCACCTTGGGGTAGTAGCTGCTACTTCAGATCCTTACCTTCATGATACCTAAGAGTTCTTTTTCTACCCATTCTGTTCTTAGTTAACAAATTTATACTTAGTTAACAATTATTTATATTAAATTCCCCCTGTACAAAATACTAACATGACTTCTGTCTCCTGACTGGCCTTTGAGGGACAAAACTGCTTGGTTTGTCAACTTTTAGTATGTTGAAAGGATGTGGATCAAAGTCACTTAACTATATACCGATAAAACTAGAATCTGGTGTTACAAAAGACAGAATGGCTTTCTTATATAGAATAGGCGATTTTAAATATGTACACATATTAGGAAAGTGTGTTTAATATTTGCTTTCCAAACAGCTTAGCTAAGAAAATTCTCCCTCTCCTAGGTTTGTATGGGTATCTTATTAGTTAATTTGATTTATTAAAATGATTTCATTTTGTCATCTCTAAGTTGCTATCTTAAACTTTAATTGCACCAACAGAAATGTGTTCTATTTGTTCAGTATGCATTCCCTAGTGTTTTAGTATGCAATTTAAAGCAAAGTAGATTTTCCCTTATAATTTCAATATTCAGATATAACCTTACCATCTCCAACAAAAAACTTTATAACCGAATCATGTTAATCAGATTCATGGCAATTGACTCTTGAATGTACATATTCAATTCACGTATATACATACATACACACACACACACACAAAGTTAAAGGGTTTTTATTTATATTTTCAGTAAACACTTCACAGTCACATATAAGTGGATTTCTAATACTTTACAACTGTATTACAGAAAGATTAGCAAGGAAGTCTGATTGATTTTCTTCTTACAACTGAAACTTCATAGCGTTCTAAAAAGTCCTCAAAAGTACTATATAATGTGAACTAGCTGAGTCATAAAAAAATTTGTGACTTCTTTTTTCTCATATGTTATATGAGAAAAATCATTAATTTAAGTAAAAAATACATAATTAAAAAAAATATCTATTTGGGCTTCCCTGGTGGCGCAGTGGTTGAGAGCCCGCCTGCCGATGCAGGGGACATGGGTTCATGCCCCGGTCCGGGAAGATCCCACATGCCAGGGAGCGGCTGGGCCCATGAGCCATGGCTGCTGAGCCTGCCCGTCCGGAGCCTGTGCTCCGCAATGGGAGAGGCCACAACAGTGAGAGGCCCGCGTACCGCAAAAAAAAAAAAAAAAAATCTATTTGTTATTTAAATATATATTCTGAACCAAATGTACTTTATATAGATAATGAAAGATCTCTTTTTTATTAAGATCCTAGAATAAAATGACTTTCTTTAGGACAAATGTATTTAAATATGATGTTTCCTGGCCAAGCCACACATTTATTATTTTGAGGTGCTTTCCACAAGTAACTCTCTTCTTTTGCATGTTTTCCTTTTTCTTTTAAACTCCCATTTCTAATGAACAAGCGATTTACTATTTTACTAAGGCATATGACTGTATCCTTGATTCTACCACTTTGATCATCTAGTAATAACTGATAAATCATTTTCTTCTCTGGATCTCATTAATAGTGTTTATAATATAATAGTAATTTTATTGCTTAATTTATTAATTTTTTGCTTAGAAATAAAGAGTTACAACATATCAACTCATGAACTAATGTTTCAATGACTGAGTGACATTCATTTCTTCCTAGCCCAATCCTAGTTTTGGTAGACTGTACTTCTTTAATGGAGATACACTAAATAAAGCTGACCCAATTTATTCTGGATTATTATCCATCTCTACTGTAATATACTTGAATCATTTGCACCTTGAGTCATATTTTCTAGACCAGGTAATATTCTGATTTAAAAAAAATGATGCCTGTATTACTTCCATAATATCTAGGACAGTGCTTTTAAGATGATTGCTTTAAAATACATATTTATTGAATTGATTTGCTTACAGATAATGCTCCCTACAAATAAAATAGAAAGTGAGTGACATCTTTCTCAACCAGGTATCTCCACATGTTGACCTTCACAACTTCTCTTACTTACTTGAAAGTATTAGCTTGTGTTATCATTTTATTTCCTTGCTGTTCACTTTATTTGTTTATTTATTTATTTATTTTGCTTTGCAAACTTTCATCAACGATTATCTTTCTTTTTTTAATACACCTTTATTGGAATATAATTGCTTCACAATACTGTATTAGCTTCTGTTGTACAACAAAGTGAATCAACTGTATGCATACATATATCCCAATATCCCCTCCCTCTAGAGCCTCCCTCCCACCCTCACTATCCCACCCCTCTAGGTCATTGCAAAGCATTGAGCTGATCTCCCTGTGCCATGCTACTGCTTCCCACTAGCTATCTATTTTACATTTGGTAGTGTGTATATGTCCATGCCACTCTCACTTTGCCCCAGCTTCCCCTTCCCCACCCCATGTCCTCAAGTCCATTCTCTATGTCTATGTCTTTATTCCTGCCCTGCCAGTAGGTTCATCAGTACCATTTTTTTCTTAGATTCCATATATATGTGTTAGCATACAATATTTGTTTTTCTATTTCTGACTTATTTCACTCTGTATGACAGACTATAAGTCCATCCACCTCACTAAAAATAACTCAATTTCGTTTCTTTTTATGGCTGAGTAATATTCCATTGTATATATGTGCCACACCTTCTTTATCCATTCATCTGCTGATGGACATTTAGGTTGCTTCCATGTCCTGGCTATTGCAAATAGTGCTGCAATGAACATTGTGATACATGTCTCTTTTTGAATTATGGTTTTCTCAGGGTATATGCTCAGTAGTGGGATTGCTGGGTGATGTAGTAGTTCTATTTTTAGTTTTTTAAGGAACCTCCATACTGTTCTCCATAGTGGTTGTATCAATTTACATTCCCACCAACAGTGCAAGAAGGGGTTCCCTTTTCACCACATCCTTTCTAACATTTATTGTTTGTAGATTTTTTGATAATGGCCATTCTGACCTTTGTGAGATGATACCTCATTGTAGTTTTGATTTACATTTCTCTAATAATTAGTGATGTTAAGCATCTTTTCATGTGCCTCTTGGCCATCTGTATGTCTTCTTTGGTGAAATGTCTATTTAGGTCTTCCACCCATTTTTCGATTGGGTTTTTTTTTTTTGATATTGAGCTGCCTGAGCTGTTTGTATATTTTGGAGATTAATCCTTTGTCCATTGTTTCATTTGCAAATATTTTCTCCCATTCTGAGGGTTGTCTTTTCATCTTGTTTATGGTTTCCTTTGCTGTGCAGAAGCTTTTAAGTTTAATTAGGTCCCATTTGTTTATTTTTGTTTTTATTTTCATTACTTTAGGGGGTGGGCCAGAAAAGATCTTGCTGTGGTTTATGTCAAAGAGTGTTTTTCCTATGTTTTCCTTTAAGAGTTTTATAGTGTCTGGCCTTACATTTAGGTCTTTAATCCATTTGGAGTTTATTTTTGTGTATGGTGTTAAGGAGTGTTGTAATTTCAATCTTTTACATGTAGCTAAACTATATGGAATGCTTCACGAATTTCCAGTGAACTCCTTGCCATGTAAAACAAGGAGTTTTTTTATTAGTCATTTTACTTTCATTCTCTTTACCATGTTCTCTCCATACGAGACAAGCAAAAAAGAAAGTACAATTCATGCATTAGTATGCTATGCTACTCGTACATGTGATTCTTTTTTCTAATGTATATTTCCATCACTCAAATATTACTCTGGCAATTACCCATTTTAATCATTCTATGAAATTTTCTCATGTTCCCCTTCCTTTCCTCTTTTTCTTCTTCTTTTCTTAGATACTATTGTTTAGATAAAAATATTTTTGTTTAAAACAAAATTTTATTGCTATCAACCATATACTGAAATTTTTTTAATTGCTAGATAATAAAGCAGGAAGGTGAGGGAAATAAAGAGGTTCAAGGATACTTACATAAGCAGCTAAATTTAAGAAAAAGAAGAGCTTTGTATTTTCAGTTCACAAGTTTTTCAAGTCTCATGTCCACATTAGATTTTACATAGGAGGTCTGGGGCTTGCTGGGGAGAGATGTCAGGTATGTGGAATACCAGTCTGGAGGCAAAATCAACAGATTGAAGAAGCAAATGGGAAGGTCACATCTGTGTCTAAAATTGGAATATCAGGATTTCATCTCTTGTCAGTAGGATCCAATAGGGCTGACAAGCATGAAGGCAGGAAATGGTGTCTCACAGAGATTGTAAGCATAGTGCCAGGCAATAGGTTCTATTTTTCAAGAGACTATCACCAGTGACTTTTTTCACTCTGCAAACAATAAGGCAGAAGACACAGTTTGTTCATTTCTTAGTTTTGGGGCACTTTTTCTTTACTCAGTATGCAACAACCCAGTATTTGTATGTGCTGCCTCAGATCTTTGTTAATAACTCTGTATTATTTATTTAAAATGTTAAATTCTGTAATCCATGACAAGACAGCCAGCTTTCAGCATTAGGAATCTTAATTAAATATCAGTTAAGATTTTAATAAAATTATTCTTCCCCACCTTAATATTTCACTATATAAAATATTACAAAATTATCCTGACAGTCCACCTGTAAACCTTCTCCTTTTTGCATTCCACTCCTTAACCTTTCCCATTTTTTGTTATTTATTCAATGGAAAATATGTAAGTAGTTTTTTTTTTTTTTTTTTTTTTTGGCGGTATGCGGGCCTCTCACTGTTGTGGTCTCTCCCGTTGCGGAACACAGGTTCTGGGCACACAGGCTCAGCAGCCATGGCTCATGGGCCCAGCCGCTCCGCGACATGTGGGATCTTCCCGGACCTGGGCACGAACCCATGTCCCCTGCATCGGCAGGCGGACTCTCAACCAGTGTGCCACCAGGGAAGCCCAGTAGTTATCATTTTTAATAAGATATAATCATTCTGCACATACTCTTCTCATTTTATCATTTTTTTTCTCTTTAATCTTGCAAGTGGAAACATCTATTGGCAGAAAATAAACTTTAAAACATTTTACCTGATCTAAATTTTTATTGAGTATTTAGTTTTCTTAGCCATAGTTTTAATATTGAAGTATGGCTGTTATGTTTCCTATTTGAGTTTACATATGAAATGAAATCAATGTATATACCATTCATCATAGATAAGAAACTTGGGGACAGACTTTGAGGGAAACAGCTTTTTTCATTCTTTTACATTTTTCGAGATCTACCTGCATTAAAATCTCCTGTAGCTCTTGGTTAATACACACATTCACCCAGAGTTTGAATTCAGAGATTATGGGGGTAGAAATCTGCATGTGTTTCAATAATACTTTTGCATAGGAAAATTTGAGAATTAAGGTCTTAATATTTTTCCATATTTCAAATTCAGATATATAGTATAGAAACATTGCCCATTCAAAAGAATCTTCCTTAATAATAAAACTATTAACAATACATTAAAGAAAAAATTTTGAAATGAAATGAGCCAGTATTGTTAAATATGCTTCTCCAGGAAAGGGAGTTTTAGTAAATGACATCAAGTTATGAAAATGTCATAGATTCCGAGTTTTCAGTGTTCTGTAATATTAATCTTTGAATAATTAATAAACAAATTGGTAGCATTTGTGGCTTATATATCTGGCCTTGTTCTAAGTGATTAGCTAGCATATGTCAACTTTCTTAATCGTCACTACTGCCCCTTGAGCTTGGTACTTGTCTTACCCCTGTTTTGTTGATGAGGAAACTGAAGCGGAGACAGTTTAAGAAATTTACCCATTGCAGGACTTCCCTGGTGGTGCAGTGGTTGGGACTCCACCTGCCAGTGCAAGGGAAACAGGTTCAAGCCCTGGTCCCAGAGGATCCCACATGCTGTGGAGCCGCTAGGCTCCTGTGCCACAGCTGCTGAGCCTGTACTCTAGAGCCCACAAGCCACAGTGGCTGAGCCAGTGTGCCACAGCTGCTGGGGCCGTGTGCCTGGATCCTGTGCTCCACAACGAGAGAAACCACCGCAATGGGAGGCCCACACACTGCAGCAAGGAGGAGTGGCCCCTGCTTGCCGCAACTAGAGGAAGCCTGCATGCAACAACGAAGACCCAACACAGCCAAAAATAAAATAAATAAATAAATTTATTTTTTAAAAAGTAAAAAAAAAAAAGAAATTTACCAATTGCAACAAAGGTACAAAGATGGATCCCTATACAGGGTTGACATATGTGAAAGTTAATTTTAATGGATTGCACAGGTGAAGGTATTCGTTTGAAATTTTAAGGAATTTATTTTCAAAGACCATTACTGGTTAAGATATACTAGTATTTTCAAAGATGATCACAATGTCATTGCTATCTAAGTTTTCAGAATGTTATATCGGTTTACATTATATGCAGATAAAACATAAATAAAAAGGAAAGAATTGTCTGAAAACAATACAAGTATAATTACTTTGTGATACTTTTCCTATAGATGTTATTTTATTATCTTTTAACTATACCTACTTTGTAAGAAATAATGCTTATAAAAAGTATTAGAAAAATATATAATGCCTAACATGTTATTTTCTTACCCTCCATCTAATGAGGAGGATAACTCATCCAATCAACTTAAGTGATTTAACAGTATTATTCAAAGTATTGATGTATTTACTTTGTATTTTGAATGCAATGCTTTAAATTTGGGTTGGAGACTGACCCTTTAGTAAACTGACGATGGAGAAGTTAAAGGTGATATGGTGAGGGAAAAAAATAATGTTTGAATTATATCTGAGGAAGGAGGAGAGGTTAGAAGACGTTAATAGACAAATTAGGCATCAACTACAGAGTCCAAAGTGCATGGGAAAGATAACAATGAAATATTTTTACTTAATCAACATTATTGTAAAGAAAAATGGGAATAGTTATAAAAAATCTATGCAAAATAGCAAAACTATAATAGTCATTGTTTTTTAAAATTAAATTTTATGTTTTATTAAATTAAGCATTAAAAAGCATAAATTTTAGAAAGAATCACAAATTTTTCTGATTGCTTTTTTAAACAGAAATTACTCTGGTTTCATAATATTCCCAAAGCCTAGTGAACTGGATATTACAAAGTCCTAAAAAGCAGTTAATAAAAGACTACATGTACTGCTGATCATACATTATTCACTTCAACTTTCAAATGATCTCCAGTAAAAACTTATTGGAGCCAAAGAGGATTTTTCAAATACTTTAATACAACTGACTCTGACCAGTTGGCTTAGAAACCTGCCTCATCTGAGTACAGGAAATAAGAAAGGAATTGAAAAGCCTTTAAATCCAAGGGCTCTGTCCAGTTTAGCTTCAGCCACTCTCTGACTGTAGTCCTGTGGATTATACAACTGTCTAAAGATTTACTTCCAGTTTCTGACCCTCCTTTAGCAGCCATGGTATTAAAGCTGGCAACTTCCCTGGCATCTGCAATAAAAATGTGACTTACTAACGACTGTTGAATGGTCAGTGCTCTTCACTGCATGTTACACAGAGAGAGGATACATCTGACTTGATTCATTGTACTTAAAATGATTTCTGCACCATTATAAGCCTGACACATATATTTACTCATTTAACCATTCTAGCAAATGTATAAAGATGTTATAGTATCGTCTGATTTTTCAGTGATTTCACAGATTTCAGGTAACACGTCAATGCAATATATTTGACATTGATGGATCTAGGATTCAAACCCAGGGCATCTCTCTCCACAATATGCTTTATTTATTCCCTATACCGGTGGCTTTCATCCTTTTTTAAACAATCCACAGTAAAAGATAAATTCTTTTTACATAATGATCCAGCAGACACACACACACACGTACACACAGACACGTACACACAGACACACAGACATCCCTTACTACTTGGGCTACATTCTGATAGTTTCTTATCTATTGTATTCTATTCCATTCCATTTACTACATTTTTAGAAGTGCTAATCTTGATCCACTAACAGATCTTGACCTGAATTGTGACAAACACTGCAAAATTATCCCGTCTATGCATCAGGGTGTTGATGTGCCAGGTAAAGTCTCATTCACTCTCTATGACTGATAATGAATAGGGAAAAAATAAGTAGGACATCCAGAGTCAAATGTGATTAGTGATTGAATATTATAAATAAATATTGCCTTTTTTTTTAACTTCTGATACAGTAGCCCACCTAGTTCAGGACGACTGGAATAGAGGACCCTTCGCTTGGAGACATGCTCTCACTGAGATGAAAGCATATCTTTGATATTTTTCTATAAATTTATTTATTTATTTTTGGCTGTGTTGGGTCTTCGTTGCTGCATGCGGGCTTTCTCCAGCTGCAGTGAGCTGGGGCTACTCTTCGTTGTGGTGTGCGGGCTCCTCGTTGTGGTGGTTTCTCGTTGCAGAGCTCGGGCTCTAGGCATGCGGGCTTCAGTAGCTGTGGCTCACAAGCTCAGTAGTTGTGGCTTGTGGGCTCTAGAGCACAGGCTCAGTAGTTGTGGCACATGGGCTTAGTTGCTCCACGGCATGTAGGATCTTCCCAGACAAGGGCTCGAACCCATGTAGCCTGCACTGGCAGGCAGATTCTTAACCACTTTACCACCAGGGAAGTCCCTGCCTTTTTAAAAATGTATGCAAATATCCATTATAAAAATGATCTTTTCCTATCCCCAAATCCAGGTTTTCTTCCTAAATTCCTTAATTTGGTTAAAAAATTTACCAGTACATAACCATTATTCCACTGGCCTATGTTTACAAGTCCATCATAATCCTAGCCATTGTCTACTATATCAGTTGCAAATTGCGTTTGATACCCTTTAAATCATTCATAAAGATCAAATCTTTTCCACATTCACTGTGGAGTTACTGTCTTAAACTTTACTTTTTCTTTTCTTGTCAAATGTAATACATGCTAAGAAACGTTGCAAAATCTAATCTTTACATCTTTTTTTAATATCCTGAGTGGCATTGTCAAATTACTTACTGGACTGTTTATTTCACTTACTGTACAGTTTATTTCACTTCTAATTCCCTAATTTAAGCTGGAATTGCTTATCAGACCTTTACAGTCTGTCTAAAGTTCTATCATTTCAACTCTATTCGCTACTAATTCCCTTTTTCCCTTTTAACCGTACATCTTCCATCACATCTTCCTTTAATTATCTATCTATATATATATATATATATATATTTTAAAAGCCCTCTATCCTGTATTTACCAATTTAATTTTTTTCTTCTATTACTGAATGAACCACAATATCCACAAAACATACCCAACAGAAACTGCAGGTAATTGAGGCTTGTCCAAGAGATTAATGAAAGATCACTATGGGTATTTCAAAGCTTTGACAGGGTCTTTTTGTAATACAGTAGCCACTAGCCATGAGAAATTTACAGTTTTTTTCTCAAAATCAATAAATAAACAAATAAAAGGCTAAAGGAGAAAGAGTACAGAGGGAATTAACAATGTTCTACATAACAGTGTGAAATGAAAACAAGTACTACCAGCTAATAAAACCATGCATATAAATTATACTATAGAGAGAACATATATTGGCACATTATTTCAGATGAGGTATGTTACACCTGTGCAATAAAATTCTAAAGATGAGGGAAATATATCCTGCATCACCCCCAGTAGGTATGGATAATGTTTCCTAATAGTTGTAGAGAGATTAGAATAAGGAAAATCTTTTGGGGAGTCATGGATTCCTCTGTAAGGATCCCGTCCTAAATTCTTTAAAATAAGGGATTTTTCTCCTCTCTTTGTAACGTCTTACTCTATTTTAATTTGTTTTTTGCAATGTTACAGAAATTACAAGACACTAAAAGAGAGAGACCCATCAAAGGCTTTGTTACACCATTATAACAAATTTCTTAAAATATATATTGAAAAAGGAGGTCAAGTTCAGCTTTGCATGTTTTTACTTTTTATTCTATTTATATGTTCTGCTCATACATTGGACTGATTATATGTAAAAAAAATCTTTGAAATTCTTTAAAATATAGATTTAATTCTTCTAAATAAAAAGTATCTTGCTAATTTCAACCAATTTGAGTATATAAAATTAATTCCTGATTTTCATATTTGTAGGATGTCAGTGACCCAGTTCTACAATTTATTGAGTAATGCACAAGGTGAGCGGGATTCTAAGTCTCTCTAGAACATATTACATATACATGAAAAGTATACATTCTCTTCGCTCAAACTGATCAGGGAATGACAGAGATTAGATATTTTTACTCATTTTAATTGAAATATTGAAACATAGCCAGCATACAGAAAATGCACAGATCATAAATGTACAAATAGGAAAAATTTCACAAAGTAAACTCTAAGCTAAGCATCACACACATCAAAAAATAGAGTATAGAGCTTCCCTGGTGGCACAGTGGTTGAGAGTCCTCCTGCCAATGCAGGGGGCACGGGTTCGTGCCCTGGTCCGGGAAGATCCCACATGCCATGGAGCGGCTGGGCCTGTAAGCCATGGCCTCTGAGCCTACGCTTCCGGAGCCTGTGCTCCGCAACGGAAGAGGCCACAACAGTGAGAGGCCCGCGTACTGCAAAAAAAAAAAAAAAAATAGAGTATTATTCATACTCCAGAAGCTCCCTTGCAACTCTTCCCAGTCACTTTTCCATGACAAATGTAACTGTCATTCTGAATTCTAACACAATAAATTAGTTTGACCATTTTGAATCTTGTATAAACAGGAACACAGACTATGCTTTGTTTTTTACCTGGATTCCTTTGCTCAATATTATGTTCGAAATTCATTCATTGTGTGTGTGCGCTTGTGCATGCATGTGCAGTAATTATTGATATTCTTATAACTTTCTGATACTCCACTCTATGAATATACCACCCTTTATTTGACCGATTTAAAGGTCCAGGGAATTTGAATTGATTTTATTTCCTGGCTATTAAAAATGAAATTGCAATAGAGAATGCAGAAATAGACCCACACAAATATGCCCAATGTATTTATGACAAAGCAGTAAAAGGGATTCAATGAAGGAGGAATAGCTTTTTCAATAAATGGTGCTAGAACAAGTACACATCAACAGTCACATAATGAACCTTTACCTAAAATACAGTTTATATAGAAATTAACAAAAGTAGATAACAGTCTTAAACAAAAAACTACAAAACTTCTAGAAAAAAGAAAATGAGAAGATCTTTAGGATCTACTTCTAGGCAAAGACTGCTTAGAATTTGACACAAAAAGCATGAAACATAAAATAAAAATTGATAAAGTTAAACCTCATGGAAATTAAAAATTTTGCTCTGCAAAAGGAACCTGTTAGGGGCTTCCCTGGTAGCGCAGTGGTAAGAATCTGCCTGCCAATGCAGGGGACACGAGTTCAAGCCCTGGCCTGGGAAGATCCCACATGCCACAGAGCAACTAAACCCGTGCGCCACAACTACTGAGCCTGCGCTCTAGAGCCTGTGAGCCACAACTACTGAGCCCATGTGCTACAACTACTGGAGCCAGCATGCCTAGAGCCTGTGCTCTGGAACAAGAGAAGCCACCACAATGAGAAGCCTGTGCACCACAACAAAGAGTAGCCCCTGCTCGCCGCAACTAGAGGAAGCCCGCAGGCAACAACGAGG
Source organism: Mesoplodon densirostris (assembly GCF_025265405.1). Lineage (NCBI taxonomy): Eukaryota > Metazoa > Chordata > Mammalia > Artiodactyla > Ziphiidae > Mesoplodon > Mesoplodon densirostris. The sequence goes on from NC_082661.1 coordinate 95,766,556, forward strand.
ACCCAATGCAGCCAAAAATAAATAAATAAAAAAGAAATAAAATTAACAACAACAACAACAAAAAAGGAACCTGTTAGAGTGAAAACACAAATTACAGACTAGGAGAAAATATATGCAAATAACATGCCTGGCAGAGCACTAGCATTAACAATATAAAAATAACTAAAAACTAAAAACTCAACATTAAAAAAATAAACAATTCAACTAAGAAATGGACAAGATGTGCAGACACTTCACCAAACAGAATATACAGAGAACAAATAAGAACATAAAAATATATTAAACATTACTAACCCCTAGAGAAATGAAAATTAAAACCATAATGAAATATCATTGTATGTGTATCAGAATAGCCAAATTAAAAATAGCGATAACATGAAATGCTGGTGAGGGTGCACGGTCACAGGATGACTCCTATGTTGCTGGAGGGCATGTACAGTCACTCTGGAAAACATTTTGTTAGTTGCTTATAAAAGGAAACATGTATTTAGTGAACATGAATATGGATTTCTGCTATGTATTGCTAGGAATGCAATTGCTGAATCACAGATATGTGTATGTTAAACTTAAGCAGATGCTGATAGTTTTTTGAAGTTAATATAAAAAATTAAAACTTCGTTATTAATTTATGCACCAGTTTTTTCACAACCTTGTCAAAAACTGACATTGTATTTTTCATTTTACCCATGTTGGTCTGTATGTAGTGATATAATATTGCAATTTGATTTGTATTTCCCTGATTACCAGTGATGTTCAGTGCCTTTTCATATGTCTATTGATCCATATTTTTCTCTGAAAGCATCACTGATCAAGAGTCAGGTTTTCTATTTCAGAGGCATTTTGTTCCTTAAGAAGAAACTTTCCTGGGTGTTGTGTCTCAAGTCAGAGGGAAAGTGCACAGATTGGAAACTTATTAAGGTTACATTTGAAGGAAGTAGACTATATAGCCTTCAAAGCCTTATGGGAGAATTTGATGAACGCACCTGCCCTTGGGTAACCCAATTATCAGTTTCCCTTTTTTCCTTTTTGTTTAAGAAAAGGAAGGGAATGTTCTTGGAGTACTCACCTTAAAACACTTGGCCACCATGGACCCATAGGGTATTATAGCCAGGAGCTGGACCCTGAGACATGGGAATACCCTCCTTGCCTTAGGGCCATTAAGACCATTGCTTTTTTGGTTAATACCACTGAGACAATCATTGTGCTATCCCCTTTAAACATTTTTGTATCTCATGCAGTAGAATCTCTCCTGAATTCTCATAACACTCAACATTTCTCAGCCAGACGCCTCACCTCCTCTAAAGTCCTTTTCTTGAGTGGCCCTCACATAACTCTTATGTTGTAATAATATTAACGAGGCTACTTTTCATCCCTCCACAGACAAAAGATCTCATGACAGTTTAACGCTAATGGACCACTTTCTGGCTCCTCGTAATGATCTACAGGAAACTCCATTGAGTAACATCGACTTCGCATGGTTCTCTAATGGTTCTTATTTAAAAAGTGGCAATGGCAAATATTGTGCTAGGTGTGCTATTGTAAGTCCTTTTCATGTTGTTGAGGTAGCATCTTTACCTATGGCTAATTTGGCCCAACAAACTGAATTATACCCTTTCACAGGGACTTGTACTTTAGCCAAGGACAAAACTACCCATGTTTACATTGATAGTAGGTATGCTTTCAGAGTAGACCATGATTTGGGGGTGCTGTGGAAGCAACATGGCTTCCCTCCTTCCAGTCGAAATAAGATTAAAAATAGCCCCATCTGTTCAGAAATTATTGAATGCAATACATGCTGCTTTAGCTATTATTGAAATTCTGTAGCATTCTAAACTTGACTCCCTGGAAGCTAAGGGAAATCACCTTGCTGATATTTTTGCAAGAAATGTTGTCCTTAAAGGAACCAATAGCAGCCAAACCTCTGTCATGGTCCAAACAGATATTTCCCCAAATGAAAATTTAGAAAAACTGGAGAGAGTAGCCTGACAATTGGCCTCAGAGAAGGAAAAACAAAATAGGAAATTCAACAGCTGTTGGTCTGATAAAAAGAGAAAGCTCTGGTTTGGATCAAATAACAACCCAGTCCTACTAGAAACTCTCAAATCCCCAATTCACACCACTGAACATGGGTTAAACCATTGGTCAACTGACAAAATGACAGCAGTCTTGAATCAGTACTGATGGGGAAACATTAACAAGACTGCAAACAGTGCCTGACTCCCTTGTCCCACCTACTCAAAGTACAACCTAGGGTAGACTCTTCGTACTGCTCCTGGGCATTTTAAACTGCCAGGACCATTTGGAGCCTGGCAATTGGATTTCATACAACTTCCTCCTTCTAAAGGATACAAATATATTTTAGTCATGGTCTATACGTTTTCACACTGGACTGAAGCCTTTCCTTACAGACACGCTACTGCCTTCTCTGTGGCTAAAATCCTTTTGGAAAACATTATCCCTACCTGGGGAGCTCCTCTCAAATTTTCTAGTGATTGAGAAACCTATTTTATTAACCATGTGCTTTAAGAAGTCTGTGCTACTTGCCTGGTTTTATATAACACTTTTATGGTGCCTTGCATCCTCCATCCTCTGGTTTAGTGAAATGAACTAATGACATTATTAAGACTCAATTGGCAAAATTTGTAGCGGCCCTCCAATTACCTTGGCCAAAAGCATTGCCATGGGTCCTTCTAAGTCACAGATCCTTTTTTTTTTTTCTTTTTTGCGGTACGCGGGCCTCTCACTGTTGTGGCCTCTCCCATTGCAGAGCACAGGTTCTGGACGCGCAGGCTCAGTGGTCATGGCTCACGGACCCAGCCGCTCCGCGGCATGTGGGATCTTCCTGGACTGGGGCACGAACCTATGTCCCCTGCATTGGCAGGCGGACTCTCAACCACTGTGCCACCAGGGAAGCCCAGTCTCAGATCCTTTTGGAATCAAACTTTCACTGTTTGAGATAGAAAATGTTCCATGCACTTGCCTCCTGCTTCTGTTGACCCACAACTGATGTTAGGAGAGATACTCCAACATAGCATATACCTAATTGCTTCTATTAGAAATAACCATGTTTTGGTAGAGCAATTTTTTCACACCATGCCCTTGGCAGAGAAGATCTTAAGCGTCACAGTTTGCAACTTGGAGATTTTGTCTATTGGAAAATACATAGAGAACTCTCTTCACCCTTGTTGGAAAGGCCACTTTAAGTACTGCTAATTAATTCTTGTGCCACCAAACTCCAAGGAATAGACTCTTGGATTCGTGTGACACACCTGAAGAAAGCACTGAACCCTGATTGAACCTGCATGTCATCTGGTGATTTGAAAGTAAAGATTTCATTGGAATTAAAGCAGACAATATCTGATTAGACAGCTTCTCCCAAGATATCCTATCAGGCCTGTTGCACCTTTGTTGCCAAACATTTGATGATGGCATTATGCTTCAGATGATCCCCAATGTCTATGAGCTTTAATAACCCTTGGACCTTAGGTAAAAAGTGCCTGAGAATTCTCCCTCCTACCCCTCCTTTTTACTCAAATGTGACCTTAATAGGTTTCCAATCTGTGCACTTTCTACTGACGTGAGACTCTGTACTCAGGAAAGTTCCTTCCTTACATCGAGGCCCAAAAGTCTGCTGAAATTGGAAAACCTGACTCATGATGCTTTCAGAGGAAAATACTGAACAAAATGAGAAAATGTAAAAAAGTAATAAACAAAAACCTTAAATCAGTAGGGTAGGAAGCCCCAAAGGGAAAGCTCTCACACTCTGTTAAGATAGCAGAGCCCAACAGAAAGAAGAAAGACTTCTCTTCTTTCTTGGCAAGGACTCAGCTGTGAAAAGCCATGGGTTCTTTTTTACTATAGCCCTCCCAACTTCCTTTTCCCCCATGTTGAGGACTTGCACGTGGCTTGCCATGGTTACAGATCTGGAATAGCAATTCTCTGCTGATCTTGAATAAACTTATCTTTGCTGGAGAAATTTCTGGTAGTCTATTTGTTTCAGATCAACAACTCTCGTACAATTTTTTTATTGTTAAACCTGTAATTCAAGATTGTTTTTCCTGGTTGAGGTGCTTTGAATTTTCATATAAATTGGAAAAGCTTGTCAATTGTGACTAAATTGGGATTGTGTCCAATCTGTAAAGTTATATGAGAAAAATGGACATGTTAATAATATTAAGCCCCTAACATGTAAACATGGTACATCTCTTATTTATTTGTCTTCCTTGATTTCTTTCAACAATTATTTGTAGCTTTCAGTGAAGCTCATTTGCACATCTTTTATTAACTTTATTCCTAAATATTTTATGCAATTCCAAACTAGTAAATGGTATTTTTATCTTTAATTTTGCATGTGCTTTTTGCTTTTATATAAAAATATTCCTATTACCTTGAATTCACTTATTAGTTCTTGAACTTTTATTGGTTTCTTTCTTTATAATTCCTTTGGATGTTCTGTTTACTCGACTATGGCACGTTGGAATAGATACTTTTATTTATATCATTTCATTGTTTTTATGTTTAAAAAAATTTTTTTGTACTTACTACTTCCTCCAGAATAATACTGAGTAAAAGTGGTAAGATCAACTATCTGTACATTCTTCCTGATATTAGGGCAATAATGTTCAGTTTCTCACTTCAAATATCATGTTGGCTGTACTTTTTTCTACATATCTGCCTTACCAAGTTGAGAAAGTTCCCTCATATTACTTGCTACTTTTAGCTTGCTACTTTTCCCTCATAGGTAGGTGGTAAGTTTTGTGCATAATTTTGATGCATCTATTAAGATAATTAAATAGTTTTTCCTTTTGGTATGTTAGCACTGTAAAGAATACTGACTGATTATCAGTGTTAAAATAATCTTGCATTCCTGAGAAGATAAACCTTACTTTTCTGTTCTTGTGAATTCCATTTGCTATTTTTTTAAAAGGTTCTTGCCTCTGTTTTCATAATGGATACTGGTCTCCATTTTTCTCTTCTTATAACGTCCTAATCTAGTTTGGCCTCAGGAATATTGGAACTTATTTTCTTTTAGTATTTTGTGAAAAAAGTTTTTGTATGATTATTATCCCATCATTATACACGTGGTAGAATTTGAAGGTGGAGCCATCTGGGCCTAGATTTTTATTTTTGGAGAGGTTTTTAATACCAAGTTAAATTTTACTGACAGAGCTATTTAGTTTTTCTGTTTCAGCTTGTGTCAATTTTGGTAATTTGTGAATTCAGGGAATCTGTCCATTTCAACTAGATTATCAAGTTTATAAACATAAAACAATTTATAATCTCTATTTTTGAATGCCTCTAGGATATGTCATGTTTTTACCTCTGCATTGATCACACATCTGTTTATTTACTTATTTTTTAGTTTGTTTGTTTTTTCCTTTCTAGGTGATGTTATAGTTATTCTTTAAGAGTTTACATTGTTGTCTGCTAAGCAGGTAGAGTAAATTCATCCCCTAATTGGTTAGGGAATAAGCCGAGGAGGGTAAGGCATAGACTACCTACCTCTGGTTTACCTGGTTACCTGTGAAAATATAACCTTCAGGAATTCTAACTGTGAGTCCCTCAAGTTCACTGGGGTTCCTTCTAAGCTGTATACCTTAAATCCTCAGGATTGGAGGAGTTCCAAAATTTCTGCTCTGCTTTTAACAAGCTTTTAAATTAATTTCTTAGCCTTTTCCCTTTTATGGCTTCTGATTGCAGCCTATGTCTTGAGGGGAAAACAGAACAAGTGACAGATTTTTGTCCTGCTTTTCTGATCAGGATCCTCATTCTTGTAGCTTCACATACTGTTTCACAAAACCTCTTAGATCTTTGCTTGTTTCTCTGTATCTTCATATTGGCCTTCAGCTAAGGGAACTTTGTTCTTCAGCCTCTTGTACAGCATAGAGACTTGACACACGTCTCAGGAAAAATGCAACGGCCATTGGACAAGGAGTCATCTTACTTCTTTGTGTTTCACTGTTGACACCTTGTTTGTGATCCTGTCCTTTCAAAACTTGTTTGCTTTGGCTGATGTCTAATGCCTCCAAACAAACAAACAGGTAATTAAATAATTTCAAAGAATATATCTATAGCTCTATATATACATAAGTATGTATATACATACACATATACACTTTATTTAATTTTTTTTCCTCTGGAAAATGCTTTTAATTTCTACCTTATGGTACTTGTTTGGTGCAGTTCTTATTTATATCCATAAAGTCCCAATCTAACAAAGTTAATGTATATTTAAGGATAAAGTTTTCTTGTGATCTGATTAGTTTCAGAAGCAAAATTTTAAGTTAATATTTTGATGAATATGCACTTAGCATTTGTTTCTTTGTACAGGGTCCAAATATGAGTGTATTAAAGACATCTATACATCTATTACTAAAGATATAAAGTACCAGATTAATTCTCATCAGAGTTTAGATAAAGAAAATCCTTTGTTTCTTCTGTTGGTATTATGTGAGTCTTTTTACTAGAAAGGAAGATCTGCATAATTCACTTTGATTCCATTTTTCACAGACTGGTAGAAGACACTGAGTTGATATTTAGGTTTCAGAGTTTATGCTTAGGGCAACTAATGATTTTTAGTAAATTTAGCTATGTTTCTCTTTATTATTTGTCCTTTGCCCTTCATCTCTATTTTCAAAGTATTTGCTCCAACCTTGATATTATCATCAGTGTGGCTGTATTTTTATTTACTTTATGGGCCTGTATGAGAGCATTTTAAAACAATTTGACATTGGGTACATAGAACTAGAAAATGTGTATCTCTAGTCTCTCAAAAATTATACTAAATAAATTTAGTATTGGATTGTATTACATTATGCAAACTTTCAACAGACATACTCATTACAAAAATATAAATCAGAGTATTTCAAAGACTTAAACTAATTTGGAAAAATTTTCCTAATTATCTAAATAACCAGAGGCAAAATAATTGTCAGTTTTTATTGGCTTCTTACAAACAAATGTAAAAAGCCATACAGAATAACTAGAAACAGAAAGATGATAAATGTAATTTATATATTTTTCATATCACCTAGACTTAAAGTAAATGAAGATTATCTCTGTTTTTAAAGTAATCATATTAACAAAGTTCCATATAGTATATTTTAATTGGACAATTTTGTCTTTAAGAAAATTATCTTTCTTGGAAGACTTATAGAAATGTTGCCAAATTTGGCCATGAAAGTAGAATGTTTTCTTGTTCCTTGAGTACTTCCTACAAGTAGCTTTTCATATCCTTATCATCATTTTGTTTGTTGTTTCTTAACACCCTTAAACACTAACTAATATGGCAGTACATCTATACTTGTTTGTTCTTTTCAGTATTAGGCTCTTGTGGATCCCTGTGTCAGTTCCAAAGGGCTGAAAGTGATGATTCATTTTAACAGAAGTTATGTGTAATATACTTTAGAAGATGAGAGCTTGTACATGAAGTCTTTATGGAGTAGAATTTATCAATCCTTGCTTTGCTTTCTTATATTTTAGCCATTAGCCACATGTGGATATTTAAATTAAACTCAATTAAGAGGAAATAAGTTAAAAATTCAATTCTGTGTTGCTAGCTACACTTCAAGTGCTCAGTGACAAGTTGGGGCTGACTGTTATTATATAGGATGACACATATATGGAACATTTTTACCATCCGAGAAAGTTTTATTGGATAGCACATGACTTTATATAATTTTTGTTGGAAGTTTTCTGTTTAAAATTATGGCTTTACATGACAGCATTATACAAATATAATTTGCCTGCTCTTTCCCTCTATGTTAAACTGATGATTTTTCAATAGAGAATATATTTATAAATCTCCGAAAAAAAGCAGCAAAATCACTCTTGCTAGTTTCTCTTCTGAAAATACTTTGTTTAAAAGTAATTATTCAGAACTGGGAAACTGACTTCCTTTTTTTTTTTTTTTTTGTGGTATGCGGGCCTCTCACTGTTGTGGCCTCTCTCGTTGTGGAACACAGGCTCTGGACGTGCAGGCTCAGTGGCCATGGCTCACGGGCCCAGCCGCTCCGCGGCACATGGGATCTTCCTGGACCAGGGCACAAACCCGTGTCCCCTGCATCGGCAGGTGGACTCTCAACCACTGCGCCACCAGGGAAGCCCCTGACTCCTTTTATAACATTTTTTTAAGTCTCAAATTTCGAGGGAATGTATTTCTTTAGCATAGGTACATACTTACATTTTAGAAATTTTATCCTCTTGGAAATGTTTCAGTATCTATCAGTTTAGAAGCAGGATGTATACCTAAATGTAGAAAATGACTTTATTTAAGTTTATTTATGATAGTTAAGAGGTGATGTTGGATAACTTACCTGAAATTGATTTTGTAGCTGTTGTAAAAGTACACAGAGCTTCTGTGGAATCAAAACCATATCTATTGGTATGGTATATTCTTCACAATTTCCCATTCAAATATCTGTTGAATAAAATACACAAGGTTCTTTTTTCCCCCGCTATATTCCACTGATAGAAGATTCATTATTCATTCACTCAGCCATTTAGTCAAGCAAAATGTATTGAAAGCCACTGAGAAAGCATTGTAAGTGGCATAAATATTAAGCCAGATATAGAATTATCTCTTGGAAGTCTTACACTCCTGCATGCAGATTAAGATAAACAAACACACACACATACACAGACACACACACAGAACTGAATGTAGGAAGAGTTAAGTGCCATAAGAAAGAATATGTAAAAGATAAAGTTTGATAGATATAGACACAAACATATATCCTAAGATATATATGTATATCTTAGCACATTGTCTAGCACAAGAAAAACTCCAAATAAATTTTACTCATTACTTTTGTCACAAATTGAGATTTCACAGATGAAGAGTTTATTTGTAGGTATGTAACATGACAGTCTTATAGATTTAAAAAGCTGATTGGAGCTCGGTACCTAAGAAAATGTCCAGCAGTTTATTAAAAATTGAGGGACTTCCCTGGTGGAGCAATGGTTAAGAATCCACCTGCCAATGAAGGGGACACAGGTTTGAGCCCTGGTCCAGGAAGATCCCACATGCCATGGAGCAACTAAGCCCAAGTGCCACAACTACTGAAGTCTGCACGCCTAGAGCCCATGAGCCACAACAACTGAGCCCATGTGCTGCAACTACTGAAGTTCAACTACTGAACTACCGTGACAAGAGAAGCCACCGTAATGACAAGCGTGTGCACTGCAATGAAGATTAGCCCCCTCTTGCTGCAACTAGAGAAAGCCCACGCACAGCAGCAAAGACCCAATGCAGCCAAAAATAAATAAATAAATTAGTTAATTATTTTTAAAAATGAACAATGGCAGTGAGACAAGAAAATGCAGTAAATCTGTAGGAGTACTAAATAATACATTTTATCCATTTAAGGTAAGGGCTATGAGCGAAAATAGAATATGAGCTGGAGCAACACTAAATATACTTCTTTATAATATTAGTAAGATTAAAAGAACCTTGATCTGTGTTTAATTAAATTCTTCAAACGAAACAAACAATAGCTATTAATTCCAACACACCCCTTCTTGGTTTATCTCCAGAATCATAGGAAAAGAATTATCATCTTCTTCCCTAACCCTTATTCTTCATTCTGTGGCTCTTACTCAGTGGTTTAAACATCCTTTTTTATCATTCATCCTTTTTTCTTTTTTCTTTTTTTTTCGGTATGCGGGACTCTCACAGTTGTGGCCTCTCCCGTTGCGGAACACAGGCTCTGGACGCGCAGGCTAAGCGGCCATGGTTCACGGGCCCAGCCGCTCCGCGGCATGTGGAATCTTCCTGGACCGGGACACAAACCCGCGTCCCCTGCATCGGCAGGCGGACTCTCAACCACTGCGCCACCAGGGAAGCCCTCATTCATCTTTAATGTGACATTAATCTCTAAGTCTTATTGCATCTATGTTCTAAACCTCTCTGGAGTCTGTCTTGTCCCCTTCATCCTCACTGCCTTTATTTTATATACACATCTTGTCCTATTTACTCCCAACTATTGATACTAGCAGAAAGTTCAGACTTCTAAACAAAATTTCCTACCTCTAGGGTTCCTTCATTTGACTGAATCAGACAAGAGATTTTGCAGTGTCTACTCTGCTCTACCACAGCAGTGGACTTGGGGTTGGATAAACAAGCTCCTAAGAAACAGTAGGCCTCTCCTAGCTGCAAGTTTATTTTTTAATAATATGGAATAAACAACATCATTTTCAGAGCAATAGCAGAGCAGAGGTCCATGTCTTCCAGTTCTAGACACAGCTTTGATTATTCAGTCACTCCAAACTGGGACATGTGTGCTAAAAAGTGACAAGTATGGGTAGACACAATCTATGTCAGCTCATAGATGTCATCATTTTTGGGGATCCCTTCATCTTTCATACTAAGCTAGGCATTCAGCCCCTTTAGGGGTCGTGGACTAATTCTTATTCTGTAGTTCAGATGCATCTTACTATCAGTTCTATTTATTCCCTACCTAAATAAATTATCTTTATAGAAAGGCACGCAGGCTTGGTCTCTAGAATATAGTCCTTGACTAGAACCTCAGATATTTTCGGTCTCATATATCCACCCTCTTACAAATTCCTTGTTAGTGATACAAGAAGAATTCAACCATGGGTCAACATTTTAGGCATTCTTGAGGCAAGGAAAGGCCACAGAAACAGCTGTTTACCCTCTACTTACAAATCTGAGAAAAACCTAGTTTTGTGTCAATTCTATTTTTTTTATTTTTTATTTTTTTGCAGTACGTGGGCTTCTCACTGTTGTATCCTCTCCTGTTATGGAGCACAGGCTCCAGACGCTCAGGCTCAGTGGCCATGGCTCACGGGCCTAGCCGCTCCATGGCATGTGGGATCTTCCCAGACCGGGGCATGAACCTGTGTCTCCTGCATCGGCAGGCAGACTCTCAACCACACCACCACCAGGGAAGCCCCTCAATTCCATTTTAACCTTTCAACAGTTTCTCATTGCCTATGCTAGAAAACCTCTCAGCATATTATACAAAGACTGATTATTATTCCAGCTTTATTTCACACCAATATACAGGCTTCTCTTTACTCCTGTATCCAAACTTTTTGTGCTTTAGCCATTTGGACTTAGTTTTCCCTCTTAACAGTAGATCTTTGCATGCAGTGCATTTTCTCTTGAAATGTCATCCTTTTCATTTTTCAATTCAACCCTTATTCCTCACCCAACTACCTGTTCTTACTAGAACAGGGTTAATGCTCAGAGAAGCACAAGGCAAATTCAGAGCAAGTATATGTGAATGAAATGTTTACTCATAAATATATGATTTTGCTATTTTATCATTTCAATAGTTAGATAACAGAGTATCTCTGATCCACAAAAACTGATTTTAAAGATGTCCAAACAATTGTGTTATAGACATCTCAATTCTGAGTGTAGGCTTGGCTTTATTTAAGGCATAGGTACAATCTGCATCAAATTATATACTGATGCTTTATCATTTCAGATAGAACTTACAAATAAAGAGTGTGAGCTCAAGAGTCAGGAGTCCTATATTCATACAGCATAATCTAGGTGTTTAATATTTCTGTTACATTTTCAGCATCTGGCAATTCTATCAACCAAGTTTTAAATCAACTAATTATGTAAAGTGCTCAAAAGTACCATTATGCACAGTAAGCACTAGATAAGTGTTACTATTATTTTTATATTTTGTGTTGCATTATCAATTAGCTATCTAATTATTTCTAATGGATAGAAGTCAAAAGTTAAATGCATTTAGTATGTAGATATTTAAAAATACATTTGCATTAGTTGTTTTCCCTCAATATTTCTATCAAGAAACGGAAACAAAGGAGAATTTAATAAGAAAAGCACTGCTTGGATATTTTACTAGAAATAGATGATGTTAGGAAAAAACAGTATGAGATACATGCAATTTGAGTACCTAATAATAAGAATATTTGAAAATCATTTTATGTTTATATCCCATTAGGCACTCTTCCTCTTTCAGCCTTTTATATATTAGTTAACAATTTGACTGTCTTCTTAGCAATAATTACTCTTAATTTATCTTTTTTCTGTAGATTTTCTTCAGTAAATATATTTTCTTTGATCTTTTCAGTCTGTTAGAGCCATGATGAGACCCAAATTAATATCATGTAATGCTCTCAGCCTCCCACGTAAGCCAAAATATACATGGGGTTTCCTTTATATGCACAAGATAGTAAAATTGTGCAGTGAGATAGTCAAGAGCAAGCCAAGAAATTTCACCAAGAAACATACACCAGAAGAAATAAATACACCTGTGCAACAAAAGAAATGTAAATATATGTATAGCAATGTGATATTTTTGTTATAACAGCTTACTGAAGTATAATTTTACACCATTAATTTTACTTTTTTAAAGTGTATGATTCAGTGGTTCTAGTGTATTCAGAGTTGTGCAAACATCACCATTATCTAATTTTTAAATATTTTTTATTTATTTATTCTTGGCTGTGCCTTGCTGCTTACAGGATCTTAGTTCCCTGACCAGGGATCCAACCTGTGCCCCCTACAGTCAAAGCATGGAGTCCAAACCACTGGACCTCCAGGGAATTCCCCCAGCCATTATCTTATTTTAGAACATTTTATCACTGTAAAAGGAACTTCTATATATTAGAATTCTCTAGCAAACAATAGTTTACTTTCTGTCTCTATGAATTTGTCTATTAAGGAAATTTCATATAAATGGAATCATACAATAGGTTTTTCATGACTGGTGTCTGCTAGTTAGCATGAAATTCTTAAAGTATATCCATGCTGTAGCATGTATTACCACTTCATTCCTTTTACTAGTGAATAATATTCCATTATATGAATATACCACATTTTACTTATTCTTTCATCTTTGACATTTGTGCAGTTTTTACTTTTAGGTTATAATGAATGACCCTGCTCTGAACATTCATGTCGATAATTGTGCAGTTTTTACTTTTAGGCTATAATGAATAATGCTGCTCTGAACATTCATGTACAAGTTGTGAGTGCTGATATATGTTTTCATTACTCTTAGGAGTAGAATTTTTGGGTTTTATGGTAATTCTCTGCTGAACATTTTGAGGAACTATCAAACTGTTTGCCAAAGTGGTGACATCATTTTACATTCCCACCAGCAACAGATGACAGTTTCAATTTCTCCAGATGCTCTCCAACAATGAAAACATTACATATAATATGATTTAAACTATATGACTTTTTAAAAAGGCAAAGCTATGGAGACGGTCAAAAGATAAGTGGTTGCCAGCAGTTGAGATTGGGTGGGAGAAATGAGTAGGCAGAGCATAGAGGATTTTTAGGGCAGAAGAAGTAGTCTATATGATATTATAATGATGGATAAATGTCACTATACATTTGTCCAAGCCCATAAAATGTGTCAAACAAGTGTATAATGACATGTATTCATCATGGAAGAACATTAAGTTCATATTACTAATTTTAAAAAGGCAATCTGAAAACAATACACATTGGATGTTTCTAACTATATGACAATCTGAAAAAGCCAAAACTCGGGAGACAGTCAGAATGTCTTTGGTTGTGAGGAATTAGTGGAGGATGAAGGGATGGGTAGATAGGTGACAGTCAGCAACATCAAAAATTAGAACTTGATTTTTAACTTATATTTATATGATTGTTTTAAAGGTGATAATAAAGATAAAGTAAGAACTTTTCTCACATAAAATATGAATTTTGCCTAGCTTTTCTAACTTTTTCAGTGTGAAATACATTAATTGAAAAGGATTTAGTACTTCCCTGATGGTGCAGTGGTTAAGACTCTGAGCTTCCATTGCAGAGGGCATGGATTCGACCCCTGGTTGGTGAACTAAGATCCCGAATGTGGCACAGCATGGCTCCCTCCCCCCCAAAAAAAAAGGAAAAGAAAAGGATTCATAGCGGACACATAAAGGTATGCTACACATTAATAAGAAACAATGAAGACTATTGAATGGGATGTTTGATTAGGCACTTCACAAAAGAGGATATCAAAATGATTAATAAACATATGTAAAAACATCTACCTCATTAGTTATCGACAGATACAAAAGAAACCTTCATTTTGATAACATAACCATAATGGCTAAAGTTTAAATGACTTACAGTAACAAGTGCTAGTGAAGACACAAAACATTGCTTGGGATTTTAAATTAGTTTCACAATTTACTGAGAAAATAAAATCTGAGAATATTTTGAACAATGAAAATTAAAGTAAAAATTACAAAGTTGTATCACTTATAAGATTTCAAGATTAATGAAAAAATGTTAGTATTTATAATAAAATTTTTGTCAAAGTACATTACTTTGAACGTTGTAACAGTCTTTAAAATCTCAGTAGGTTAACACCTTGGAACATTACTCGTCAATAGAACTTTCTGTGTTCATGGGAATATTTTTTACATGTGCTGTCCATTATGATGATCATGGTGATAACCATACTTACCTACTGAGCACTTGAACTTGTGCTAATGTGGCTGTGTGACTAAAATTTTAATTTATTTAAATTTAAATGTAATACCCAATGTGGCCAGCAGCTACTGTATGGGACAGCACACCCCTAGAATATTATTTCCTGACCACCTAACACTTCAAAACAATTGCTCAACATCCATATTCCTCACTGTGAGTCAGAGACCAGGCTCAATGCATCTTATGGTTATTCTACCCTTCAGATTTCATAATCCTCTACTTGCATCTTGGTAGTAAACAGGGGAAGACAAGTTTGTATGTGAAAGCTTTCATGAGCCCATCAGAACCACACACATTACTATTTTCACTGTCCATTGGTCAGAACGCAATTACACAATCATATCTTGTTAAAAGGGAGGCTTGGAAATTAGAAATTAGTAGTTTTCCCAAGAGGAAAATGAAATGGGCCTTGGTAATACATAGCATTGTCTCTCACAGACAGTATATTAGGCAGGCAAGATAGCTGAAGGTTAAAAGCCCAAACTCTGAAGTCAAACATCTGGGTTCAAACCTGACTCTACCATGTATATATGATCTAGGCAAATTATTTAAACTCTTTGTTTTTCTTCTGATAAATGGGGGTAATAAAGTACTTAACTCATAGGATGGTTGTAAGATTAAATGACTGTTTATAAAGCGCTTATGGGAATATCTGACACAGTAAAAAATACTAGGTTGAATTATTATTATATTATTATTTTTACTATTATTAATAGTCTTAGGATAGGCAAATGAATAAATAAGATTAATAAGCTCAGAATCAGAAAAACATACGTTATGTGACAAATATACAATATTAAATGTCAGTAGCTATTCTGAGACAATTGGTGATATATAAAGAAAAATAAATTTAGATTCATTCAATATGGCACAAATAAAATAAATTTCAATGGGTTACAATAATCAATATTGAGGCAAAACAAATATAAGAGGAAAAAATAGGAGACAAGCTATGTGATGTATAAGTAGGAAAAGTTTTCTTTGACAAACCACAAAAACAAAAATCATAATAGAAATAGATGAATTTGATATTTGGCAAGGTTAATTACAATCAAATAGACTCTTGCTCTTTTACCTGGGGATTTTATTTCTATATGTATTTTCTAGAAAAAGTCACAAATGAGCACTAGAAGTTTCATACACTTATGTTTCAGTGTAGCATAATTTATAACAGAGAGAATTTTAAGTAGGTTAAGTGTCCATCAAAGGTTGTTGGATAAATACATGTTTAATATCTAACCAATGGAATTCTATTAAAGAATTAAAATTAATTAACTAGCACTGCATCTATTAACTTGGCACTTAAGAACGGTGCCTTTGAATGAAAGAAACACAATTTAGAATGGCACATTAATTAAGAATCAGTTATATAAAAATTTAAACATGCATAACAGTAGTAGATTATGTTCATGTATAAGTAAAAGTATATAAACATGCAGGAAATGATGAACGCTGAATTCATCATAGCAATGGCTTGGGGAAGGCAAAAACTGTCATGAGGTTTGGTGCAATGTAGGAGGGTCGTGAAAATTTTTTAGAAAAAATGTCTGTACTCAGCTTTGTTAATCTACACAATATGTAGTAGTTTATTCAGGTTATTATTTTAATAATTTTTTAAATAATCTGAATAAACTACTACATATTGCAGGTTAGGTTCCAGACCACCACAATAAAGCGACATTTTGGTTTCCCAGTGTATATAAAAGTTATGTTTACATTATACTTTAGTCTTTTAAGTGTGCAATGACATTATGTCTAAACAAATGTACGTGCCTTAATTTAAAAATACTTTATTGCTAAAAAATACTAACCATCGTCTGAGCCTTCAACAAGTCATAATCTTTTTGCAACAGTAACATCAAGGATCACTGACCACAGATCACCATAACAAATATAATAATAATGAAAACTTTGAAATACAGCGAAAATTACCAAAATGTGACACAGAGACACAAAGTGAGCAAATGCTGTGGGAAAAATGGCGCCGATAGACTCGCTTGATGCAGGCTTGCCCACAAACCTTCAATTTGTAAAAAACACAATACCTGCTAAGTGTACTAAAGTAAAGCACCAATAAAATGAGATATGCATCCATACATTTAAATTATTATCCAAAATACAAAATAATGCAAGGCCAGAAACAAGTACAAGAAACATTTATCACAAATCCAAATGAAATCATAGAAGGAGCATTCCACTGCACTGTGCTAAGGTGTATTTTAGAGACACAAAGCAACATCACGATTGGCTTATCCCACTCTTCTTAAAGTCATACTACCTTGAACTTAAAATATCCTGAGAGATAAGTATAATTCTGTCTCCAATATTTTATTAATACAAAAAGGGCTATCTAACTACCTATCTGCCTATCTAGTCTATCTATCTGTCTATCTATATTTTAAATATTGTTTACTAAATATGTGTGTTCAGGGGAAAAAACAGGCTTTGACTAGAGACAAAAGTTAAGTCAGAGGCAAATTTTTGAGAAAAATGTTATCCAAATTTTGAAATCAGTTCTTTTATATAAACACTGTGATTCATAAAGAAAATATCCCTTAATTTTCATGACACATTACTCATAGAACTTTGTATTATATTTTAACTTTTTTCATCCAAGTAATGCCTAGTCTTAATTTATTTAGGCAAAAAATATACAGACACCTGCATGCATACAAACAAAAACTCCTTTAATTTACTTCTAAATGTTTTCCTTCTGAAACTTATTCTATCTTATTGCTGTGTGTGTTTATTTCAATTTTATTTGTTTTCTTTTTAAACTGGAGAAAAAAGTAATAAAAGCAATGACATCCTTTTATGCATAATATGTATGCACATTACGTTTATAAAATTACAGCTAGATAGTCACTGTGGGACAATTTTATTTTATTTATCTAATCCTCATATCAGCATAAAATTAGGAGGTTCCATTCATCATTTCTGACAGTTGTAATATGCTTGGTTTAGCAATAAAATTTCATAATGTGTAAAAGGGAAATATTTAACACAATTAACAATGAGAAAAATACACACACACAAACTAAGATTGGCAGCTCTCCAGAACTGCAGAAATCAGCAGAACTCAACTAATTCTACATTATAGTAGAATATTTTATGGAAATAAATATTATTCTGCCTAAATCTCAAATGAGTCTATTACAATCAGTAGTATTATAATCACTAAAGTGTTACCAATGTGCTTAGTGACTGTGATTGCAATAATTGAAAAAAAGTATTTAGAATCCACCAAAGATTAACGATTTTTGAAAAATGACTAAAGCAAGTAAGTATAAAACAGTAGTCTTTGAAGTTAAGATAGTGAAAATAATGTTTACTTGTCAGAAGAAGCAAGTTAAATGTATTGGTACAATAGCTCTACAAAGTGTAAATTCTGTAAGAGACATGATCTATTTTTTGGTGGAAAAAGGCTTCAGTCTTCCTTTACACTGTAGTCATTCTGAGAGTGGGAGATGAAGTGAATGATCAAACAATCAAATTTGGGAGCTTCCCTGGTGGTGCAGTGGTTGAGAGTCCGCCTGCTGATGCAGGGGACACGGGTTCGTGCCCTGGTCCGGGAAGATGCCACATGCCGTGGAGCGGCTGGGCCCGTGAGCCATGGCCACTGAGGCTGCGCGTCTGAAGCCTGTGCTCCTCAACGGGAAAGGCCACACCAGTGAGAGGCCCGTGTACCGCAAAAAAAAAAAAAAAAAAAAAAAACAGTCAAATTTAGGAGGGATCACTGAGTAGGTTTATCTTAACTCAGGCCTTCTTTCTCTTGAAGTTCATGTATAGAGCAGCCCTGCTTTCTTCTAAGGGGCAGAGGCCCATAACATAAAGCACCACTTTATAGGGTAGACAAATATGCCTAATTCTGAGATTTATTTAGCAGAACAATTTGGCTGTCCCACTAAGCTCTGTCCTTTGACCTGGCCTCTGTCAGAAATATATCTGACATTTTTGTTTCTATTTTACTTCACTGATATATTTCTCAAATATGAAGAAGTTGGTTGAAATTGAGGTGCGCCATATTTTGAGGTCTATCTCAGAGATCTCAGCACTGCTCAGTTAGTGTTGTAATCTGAAACACTCCAACAAGTTTCATAAAATATAATTTACTATATTCTAACTCACTTCTGAACTTACTTTACTAGTGGGGAATATAAAATAGTTTTTACAATTATACCATCATTGACATAACACTCTGGTACTAGTATAATCTCTAAATATTCCTAAATTTGTGTGAGGCAAGCAAAAAGTATATCAGCCTTATGACGTTTGTGAGTACCATTAGTTTTCCAACAATAATTTAGAACAGGAGTCAGAACAACCTGTAGGTGAATCCCAGCCAGGTTCCTTACTTTCATTGGAACATAGACACACCCATTCATTTACTACTAGCTCTCTTGTTTGAAAAGGAAATCAATATAACTGAAACAAACACATAAAGAGGAGATAGAAAATAAGTCCCGGAAGGAGAGTCTGAAAATAAATTAATTTTTTGACTGTTTTCACACTATGGTGGCAAAGTTGAGGAGGATGACAGAGACAATATGGCCTGTAACACCTGAAATATTTACTATCTGGTTCTTTACTGAAAAACTTTGCTGACCTCTGATTTCAAAGAGCAGCCTGAAAACATGAAGAATAAGCTTTTTGTGTGGGACTTTCAGTTTTTGTGAGAAGTCCTGTTTACTCACATGTCACTTAGTCTGGCTTACCTTCGTTCTTTCTTGGCAATTTGCATGGTAGATTCATTGATGAATCTCTAAAGCATCAATTTTACTAACACTTATTAATGTTTGCTTTCCATTTCAAAGATAATGGGATTTATACAGTCTTTATATTTTAATCATATCTAAATTTGAATCTGTATTCTGAAACCACTAGTTTGTCTTCAGTGATATAACCTATACTGCTTAGAAAGCTGGTGTATTACCTGGTGGATGGTAACTAGTTTTGCAAGTTAATTGATTGCTACTGAGGGCCAAAAAAGGAAGACAAAATTGTAATTTAAAAAGTACTTATGGGCTCCACTGGTGGTGCAGTGGTTGAGAGTCCGCCTGCCGATGCAGGGGACACAGGTTCGTGCCCTGGTCCGGGAAGATCCCACATGCCGTGGAGCGGCTGGGCCCGTGAGCCATGGCCGCTGAGCCTGCGCATCCGAAGCCTGTGCTCCACAACGCGAGAGGCCACAGCAGTGAGAGGCCCTCGTACCGCAAAAAAAAAAAAAAAAAAAAAAAGTACTTATTTTTTTTATAGAATTCCTTCTGTTTCAGTATGACCAAGTTTTATACTATGATAATATAATGTGTGGAAGACCAGTCACCTTCCCAACACGAAGTAATAGTTTCAACAGTTTCATGATAACACTGCGGAAATAAATCTTGTTAAATTCAATGGTTATCAAATGCCCAGAGTATAAATTTGGCCAAATAAAATTTATTGATTGATGCCAACTAGAGAAGTCCTGTAATAATAGTGTGAAAAAGGACATCTCTAAACAATGTCACCTTCTTGAATTTCTTCTATCACATGCTATACATGTGACAATGCGCTCAAAGAACATTGTCACTAGGTTAAATAGAACTTCTAGTAAATTACGAGCTAGTAAACTCCAAAAAGGAAAACTTCCTCATTTTGAATCAACTTTATTGCTGTATAACTTAGAAACAATAAAATGTACCTATTTTCTTTAGAGTTTGATGAGTTTTGACAAATATCTACACACATGTAATAACAACCTCAATCAAGATCTAGACTATTTCTGTCACCAAAAAAATTAACTTCTGCCCCTTTGTAGTTAATCTCTCTACTCCTCTCCTAGACAACTAGGAGACTAGTGACTAGTGGCTTTTTGTAATTGTAGAATAGGTTTTACTAGGGTTTACATGTGAGAATTCCTTACTAGAATTTTACATATATATGTATATACATGTACATATATTTTATATACATACATGTACATACATATATAACATAATGTATGTTATAATAACATATAATACATGTATGCATATTGTGATATATGTATATACATTTATATGTTATATATATATATGTTATATATATTACAAATGCTGAATCTCTAGGGAAAAAAAAAGAAAATCAGGAAAGGGGAAGACAGATTATAATTCGGTTGTGAAAGTCAGTTATTATCAATGTAGAGATATTACTAATGAAATCAAATGGAATCATGATGAAAATAACAGTTAGAAATGCTATAGGTAGAATCCAAAGTTAGGTTGACCTTTCAGGGACCAGGGCTGGGAGCATGTGGAAGGGAAGAGGTTATGTTGTAATCAGTCAGTCTAGCTTGTAACTTTCACCACATTATAAATGTGTGCTTGTTGCCTTTTCTGCTGTTAAAGGTAAGCTATTCTTACAGATAAAATAAATGTTCTTAAGTTTATAATCCTAGTACACTCCATACAAATCCTATAGATAGAATTAAAAGATGTAACAAATCTTGAGCTAAAAATGTCTTTAAATCAGTAATTTTGACACATTCTCTATAGTGCTCTTAACTTAGCTAGGTCAGAATGCTATGTTGTTCGAATACTCCCAATGTATTATATGAAGATTGCATAACCTTGACATCAAACTGCACAAAGAATAGTAGAGAAAATGAACTTTATAAGCCTGTCTCATTTACTGTGTGACATGACACAAAAATTATAAGTATAGTATTAGCAAATGGAAAGTAGCAATATATAAGAAGGCAATCACTGGAAAGTGATTACACAGTAGAAAATAAATCAGCAGAAAAATCATTTGACAAACAATTTTGTAGAAAATAATTTGAGGCAAATCGATACATATTTATGGTTTAAAAATTTTTTTAACACAAGACTTTAAAATTTGTTTGCACAATGGAGCACTTGCTCATGCACTCTTGTGTCTCTGTTGTTGCCATGAGAAAAGCTTCCTGGGGGTAGCTGTTGTTCCTTCAGTTCAGGAACCAGAATTAAGAAAGATTTAACAAAGTTGTTCTGCCCCCATTCAACCACACGCACATTTGAAATAAAAGTCTTTTGCTCCATGGCCCTGAAAGCTTGTGGTTGGTAATTATGCAGTACAAATTAGCTGATAGGCTCTTCTCTATCTTGCTCTTCTCACCTTCTTCATTATTAAAATTCCCTTTAACTCATGTAATCTTTTTTCTTTCCTACTTGTGACAGGATACCTTTGTAAATGCATAGTAAGATTACAACAGAGGCCTTTTTTGCATGAAAGGGGTGGAACTTTTCCTTTGTCCTCTCATGTCTTATCCACTTTTATTTCTGCTTTCCTTAGCTTGTAATATATACCATGTTATTTTGAAATATGTAATTTAGAAGACATTACTATGAAAGCTATTTCCATTCAGTGGGTGTTGAGTGGTGCTTAGGGAAGTTGAAATGAGTTAAAATAGGAACAATATATTATACAATAAGTCTTGAATTTTACTCTCTTTAAAATAAATATTTGTCCAAAAGAATTAAATCTGAATTTTGAACATGATTCTCTTTTTGTGTAAATATATTTGCCACATGTTTAGACTGATTATGGCTTAATTATACATAAAGATAGGAAGGAAAATTAACTAATTCAAAGTTTTCAAAATCAATATAGATTTAGCATTATTTAAACAATAAATTTGACATAAGTAAAAAATGACAGAGGCTGTGAAAAGGACTATAAAAATTTCACAATATTCTGACAGCTTTGCGAGGTCTCAATTTATAATTTGATTCCTCTACTGCTTTCTTAGTAGTATGTTTTCACTTTTTCTTCAGGTTTATGAGAAAATTAATTATTAACTTTTCTTTGTATATTGATCATTTTTTAATGTAATGATCAGACACAGACTGCTCAAAATGATCATTATTAAAAAAAGTTTCAGCCACATATGCATCCTGTAGCTTTCCCTCAAGTCTCCTCTTTCAGTGGTTTTAAAGACTTCCTTTCCTTAGTGAATCCTAAAAATATCTCTTGACTTGATTCTAGGTATTTTGTATTAGACACTCTGTTTAAAGAATCCATTATCAAATTTTTAAATAAACATCTTAATATAATAAACAAATATTTACTCAGTTTCCACAGTGTATCAGCTATTATTGAATGAGTGGTGGAGATAAACCATTAAATAACGAGTCATAGTCCCTTACCCTGTTGTGCTTACTTATGTGCTTACTTTAGTGTGAAACTTAGTCTAGAGGCAATATACAATAATAATTAAGGCAATAGACAAAAAGTCTGTGTTTGAATCCTGCCTCTCAAACTCATTGCTGAGTGATTGTGGATAAGTAGCTTAAATTCCCTTCACTTAGGTTTCCACAAATAAAATGGGGATGATTTTGTGCATTAAATAAATTAACATGAGCAAAGAAGTTATAAAATTTCTGCTATCAGGGCATTTTTATTACTGAGAAAGACAATAAACATAATGCATAATTATGTAATTATATTTAAAGTTTGGGAGCATAAGGGTGGATGTCAGAGCTATAATTTTTGTTAAGGTATTCAGGGTAGAGTTCACGGGGAATGTGTCACTTAGGAAAAGAATTGATGGAGGTGAGGCTGTGGATATTTAGGGGAAGATCATTCTAGACAAATGGAACAACTCAGGGCTTTGCAAATACTTTGCAAAGGAACACTTTGAGGCCCAATGACTGAAGCATGGTGAGCCAGAGAAAAGATAGGAAGAGATGAAATCATGGAGTTAACAAACCTGCAGATACTTCAGGGCCTAGTAGACCATTAAAAAAACTATGGTTTTTATTTCACAGTATGTGACCATGAAGGTGGGCTAATTTCAGGAACTGTAAGTTTGTTTCACATGTAAAAATCAACAAATAAAATATTACCGGCATATCACAATGTGAGATATAAAATCATATAAAATCGTATGCTCATATAAATCATATGATCATCTCAAAGTAGAAAATAAGCATTTAATTAAACTCATTATCCAATTATACTTTAAAATATTGCAAGCCAGAATTAGAAGAGAATTTCATTAATCTGGTTAAGAATATTTACACACAGTATAAAAAAACCAACCTACAATAAACATAGTAAATATATTAAATAGTAAAATATTGACTGTGATTCTCTTTTAGTTCAGTAAGATACGAAAAATTCTGTGTTCACTATTAATGTGGTTCAATAGTATTCTCTAGCAACATAATAAATGTAAAACAAATTAAATCACACTTATTACAGAAGTAGATATAAAACATTTATTAATTGCAGTGGAATTAGTGAATTTATTTTGAGTGGATGGATACAAAATCAACATAAAAATATTTTTCTAGATGTCATAAACAATGATTTTTCACATTCAGTTTATAAATTGTATTTATGTAGCATCAAAATAACAAATACTGAAATCTAACAAAATAAATAAATCTAAAAATATGTGTAAGATCTTCATACAGGAAATTGCAATACATGACAAAAACTGATTCTAGAAGATATAAATAATTGACATGTTTTACCATATTTCTGGATTGGAAAACTCTATTATAATCCTATGTACATTTTCCATAAATTGATCTATAAATTTAATTTAATCCCAATCTAAATTAATTTATCCTATTGTGGTAAAATTGACAAATTAATTCTAAGATTAATATGAAAAAACAAAAAGAATAAGTCTATCAAAACCAAAATAACAAAAAAATAGAATTATAGCTTCAGATAGCATGACATTAAGACCTTGAGCAATTAGGAGTCATATCGATACAAATACAGATCATGTCAACTACAAATTGGCACTTGCCACGGGCACTTGCCATCTACCTCTACAAGGATTAAATCAGATGTCCCTGCAGCTGCTGACCTTCAACACCCCTGGAAAAGAACTCAGGGTGGAGAGCAGGAATGAGGCACTCGGTGCTCTGAGAAAAACTGGCAGACAGGTTTTCAGGTAGGTAGATATTTTCAGGAGCCGATTTTATGAATCCAATTCTTGCATCTCCTCGTATCTACAAAAGCACTAAATTCCTTACTGGTGACGTCTGCTCCTCGTGACCAGCAGTAACCCTCACAAGACCTTCTGCAAAAATGTGTGCTTGATTGCATGCATTCCCCCTTCACCAAAATCACATATAGATTGATATTTCCCCTGCCTCTTTGGAGCAGTTTCTCAGAACTATCTGAAATGCTGTCTGGGCTGTGGTCCTCATTTTGCCCCAAATAAAAACTTAATTCTCAACTCTCGTGTTGTGCATTTTTTTAAGTCAACGATCAATAGAAAAATAGTACAAAAGAGAGATTTGTGAAGTAGTCTTAAATATTTATGAACATTTATCTTACTAAAAACATTTTGCACCTGTGAACAGCAGACAAATATTTATTTCAATAAATAAAACTTGGTAATTGGAAATTCATATTTTTTTAAATGAAAACTTCCTTCTTCACTCTATTCACAAAACTTAATTAGAAGGAAATTGCTAATTTAAGGTAGGAGGAAATATTGGGTTGGCCAAAAAGTGCCTTTGCTTTTTATGTAAAAATAGAAGACACATTTTTCATTTTCACGAAGAACTTTATTGAACAATATATTCACCCTTTTGTTCCACTACTTTCTGCCATTTTTCAGGCAACTTCATAATTCCATCTTCCCCAGACTTTTTATCTTTTTGAGCAAAGAACTGTTCCAGGTGCCTCTTATAGTCTTCCAGGGAATTGAAATTTTTTCCATTTAAAGAATATTGTAAAGACAAATAAATAGAAGATCTGAAGATGCAATGTCTGGTGAATACAGCAGATGAATCAGAACTTTCCAGCCAAGTTTTGTAATAGTTTTTGCCTGTCAGTAAAGAAACATGTGGTCTTGTGCTATCTTGATGGAAGATTATGTGTTTTCTGTTGACTAATTCTGGACAGTTTTCATCGATTGCCTCTTTCAGTTGGTCTAATTGGGAGCAGTACTAGTTAGAATTAATCGTTTGGTTTTCTGGAAGAAGCTCATCATAGAGGACTCTCTTCCAATCCCACCATATACACAACATCACCTTGTTTGGATGAAGAAAGACCTTTGGTGTGGCTGGTGGTAGTTCATTTCGCTTACCCCATGATCTCTTCCATTCCACATTATTGAACAGTATCCACTTTTCATCAACCGTCACAATTTGTTTTAAAAATGGAATGTTTTCATTACATTTAAGTAGAGAATCACTTGCAGAAATATGATCAAGAAGGTTTTTTTCGCTTATGTGGAACACAAGCATCAAAGCGATTCACAAAACCAAGCTGGTGTAAATGATTTTCAATGCTTGATTTGGATATTTTAAGTATGTCGGCTATCTCCCATGTGGTATAATGTTGATTGTTCTCAATTAATGTCTCAATTTGATCACTATCAACTTAAACTGGTCTACCCGACCGTGGAGCATTGTCCAGAGAGAAATCTCCAGCACGAAACTTTGCAAACTACTTTTGACATGTTCGATCAGTCACAGCACCTTCTCCATACACTGCACAAATCTATTTTTACGTTTCAGTTGCATTTTTACCTTTCTTGAAATAATAAAGTATAATGTGCAGAAAATGTTGCTTTTTTCTTCTGTCTTCAATATTAAAATGGCTACACAAAAATTCACCTATTTTGATGTCTTTTTTTAATGCATACTGATATGACAGCTGTCACATACAATCTAACAAAATTGTTTCGAATGAAGTTAAAGACAACTAAGTGCTACTAGAGTCATCTTATGGAAAAAAATGAATGAACCTTTTGGCCAGACCAAAGCAATAAAGCCTTTAGGAAAAAACAGAAGAATACCTTCAAGAATTTGAGGTGGGACTGTCCTTGACCACAGCAGTTCTAATGGAAAGGATGCAGATAAGAGGTGAATTTGATTAAGCTAAACATACACTAGGAAGTGTGGGATTTGCATTTGGATTAATAGATATAAACTAAGATTTTGCAATTTTTACTGTGACAAATGGCAAAGAAGTGGGAGGCAGCTAAGAGGTATCATGAGGTCAAGACAGGGTATTATTAAAGTTGAAGACACCAACACGTGTGTGTACAAACACAAGTAGTTCATTAGAGACAGAAATCATGATTCAAAAGAGATTTGGTAATCACAGTAGAGTCATTGCAGGTTGAGGACAGAACAGAAGTGGAAAAGCAATCTTTCAAAGAAACAGATAAGTTTCATGTACTTTATGCAACAATGAAGTAGTATTCAGATGATGGCAAAAGAAGAGGAAAAGCAGAAAATGGAACTTGGAAAATATTATTAAGCCAAAAAGAGTGGTTGAAGATAGCAATGAAACAAGAACCATTGCTTAGGACTGCGTTTACTTATAAAACTACTAATAATGTTTCTAAAACTGTCCAGATTCTATTAATTCTAGACTTAGAATAAGGAGTAGAAATGTTTTATTTGGGAGATGGATAGGTCTTTGATTTATAATTATTTTTAAAATTATACAGATATGTTTTATGTAGTCTTTTAAATGAAACCCATATCTCAGATTAAAAAAAAATAAGTGTATGAGAGGCTTAGTTTAGAGTCTGGATTATAGTAGATGCTCAATCAAAGTTTGCTTCATTGGTACTCATATTTCAGTCTGGTTTAGAATCTGGACCCTCTTCCCCAGAACCAAAGTAAAAGGTTAAAAATCAAAATGATTAATTTTGGAAGCAAGTAGTCTTACAAGTATATTAGCTAAATTTTTAACTTTCAATTTACAAAACACGATACAAAATTTAAAATTTAAAATTCAATTCCAGTTCCTTATGTCTCACAAAATGTGAATATTTGCAATACAATGTAACTCACTTTCATCATAAGAAAAAAAGTCTCTAAAATTTGATATCTCAAGTATTGACTATATTTAGGTTCTGTAGACTTTTTAAGCTTGTTTAACTAAAAGAGAATTGATTTCTCAAAATAACTTTGAGCCTATATGGCCAAATACATGATACAACATTTATTGCTTATAATAACAGAGGAGTGGTTATTCCTCATCATTTAAGGAAAATAAAAGTTTTGCCAACATTTTTATCATGATTTATGTTTGATGGCAAAATAACTAAAACATGCTTTTTTTTAACTTAATTTTCTTTGTTACCACATTTTAGTGTGATAAATTTTGTTGGAACCTAATGCTATTTTTTCATTCTTTATTTAGTCTGAAATAAATAATGATGAAAATGTCATCATGTGGGAGACTTTTTCTAAATAACTCTTTCTCCTCCTTCCCCTCCTCCTCTTGTTTCTTCATTTTCTCACTTGCTAGAATTGGTGGTAGGAATTATATGACTTTATGTCTAACAGGAGACTTATGAAGGACTAAAACTTTTTGAATTTTTAACACCTTCCATGTCTCCCACAGCCTCAACCATGTGGGGTTTATGGGTTTGTGAGATATGGATAATGTTTGGAATTCCACATAAGTACCCATAACATCCCCATTGGGATGTGAAAGGGTGCCTTAACAGAGGCAGAGAGACCACTTCATCTGTATCACTTTCATAAATTCTGCTAATCCTTTTTCAGAGGTGTATACCTGTTTAAAATTCTCCATTGACATATATCAGATTTGGTCAAAATTTTCCACCACACCCCTCATTTTATGCTTCTCGTTTTTGTCTCTTTCACCCAGAGATCTTACTCTACTTAGATGACACACTTTTGTATAATTAATTGGCAGACTTTCAGAGTCTGCCTGGCTGGGCTTGATATATGTTTGTCTTCATCATTTTGGGTCATCAAATTTACCAAACTATTTAATTTGATTGTTTACTTGGAACAGCCAAATACCTATAAGCCAGCAGAATCACCCCAGCTCCTACTGAGAATAGACCTGAAGCCATAACGAAGCCATAACACTTTCTGTTTGTTCCATTTGTACTTTCTGAAGCACATATTAAACCTATAACTCCATTTTATCAATTAAAGTGAATCATAGCCAAACCAAAAGGAACTACAAGATAGCGTTTCATTGAGCTACAGGCTTTAGAGGAAAGTATACAAATTGAAAACTTAATCTATTTTTTCTACTGTATTTGTAATTCATGAGCTATTTCTTGAGCCTATTGACAGGAAGATAATGAAGATGAACCTTACTGATTAAAAACCCTCCCTTCTTCTGTCCATGTGTAGCCATCATCACATGCTACTTCTTAACATGTCCACTCTGCTTCAACTCTTGCTTTTCTCTTTCCTACACTCCTAACTATGTAGCTTGTTTTATAATTTCAGGATGACCAAATTGAATACATTTTCTAATATTTTCAACATTCTGACTACCACTTAAACCATTTCTGGCACTGAAGCAATTGAGAATGTAATAGACTTCATATGGACCAGATTAACGTTTGTGAGAACAGTTATTCATCTTCAAAAAAGATTCATTTTGTGCAACAGCTTTCTATTGTGAATAATAAAGTCCTGAACTGTATCACCAGGAGAGCTAAGATTAGGGCAGTATGTCTATCTTGCTCTCTTTTTGCAGCTAACTTCTACCAAAGCCCACAGGAGTAAGAATGCCCTGACTTGCTTCTCTTCAAAGGACTTGGGAACTGCTTCACGATTTGATTTTGATCTTTGTTCCTTCACACTCCTGGACTCCTTTTCTATTTGTGAAGTGATTGTTTTGTTTGTTTGTTTTCTCTCAGAAAGATACTGGTTATTTTTATTGTAAAAGAAGAATATCTTCCTGCTTTCTATATCTGGTTAGATTGTTCTTCTCCCGAATTTTAGGGCCAATATGTCTTCAAGAGATGCAGCATAGAGGAAGAAAGCAGGCAATTGCAAAGAGTCAGTAATTTTTGATACTGACTCATAGTAGCCTTGAGAATTGGATATGAGTAATAGAGTATTCTTCCCTGCTTTCAGAAAAAATTGATTCTAACCTTGTGTGATATAATGTACAGAGGAATGGTCCTTTCTTTTCAATATAAACCATGAAAAATTAGTTACATGATACTACATTTTTCAGACTGTCTCATTTCGCCATTTCTTTAACTTATTAATAGTTCTCCAAAGTATTGGATTTAAATTATATGTAATTGGGCATATAATTCCAGAAAAACTCTGTAGGTCTTCTTGATTAGGTTCTCAGAATAGTATTTAAGCTTTTTTTTCTTTCATTTTGTAGGAGAAAAAAAATAAATTAAAGCATAGACTAACTGGCTTCTTTGAGTTCTGCTAAATGATTTGTTTCATTTGGGATTCACAAATTATCAACCCCATTTTCAAGAGAAAAATCTGATCATAGCTGTGCTGTTCTGTAGTTTAAATTAGAATTTTGGAATCTGAGGATTTAAATTAAAGCTCATACCCAGGGTAACAGAAAACGCTCCACTCTACACTCATAGAAAAAGTAATTATATATGAGAACCTGAAATTAGAAGCTGAAATTAGAGCTATATTCACTCAACCCCAAAGAACAGCATTTTTTCAGACCTAATAATGAAATATATTATCCAGGTAAGATAATATACACATCATAGTCATTCTGTGACACAGTTGCTCAGCTCGTATTTTCTTTTCTCAAATATATTGAATCCCCTTAACTCCCTTTGTTGGTAAAAAAATGTTTTAAACTATTTATAGATTGCAATATTTGACCGAAGGTTTTGCCTTAAATTTAGAAAAAAGTGCCATGTTTAAATAGATTTTCTTTTGGTTGTATGTAATATTCATAATAGCAAATACAAATAAAAATTAATGGATGTCTCTAGTATTGCTCATCATAGTGATAAGGAACATGATACTTTTATTAGAAAATATTATATAAAATGTGTTTTTCAGTTAATGATAAATGATTTTATGGTAAAAAATATGCAGGGAACATGAAAATATTATCATGAAAATAATAACTAGCACTTACTGAGCCCTTGTTTTGTACCAGACATTGTGATAAATATTTCAAAAATATTGTCTCATAAAGCCTTGACAGAAACTGATATATGTATATTTATATATACATATTAATATATATATCAAGATTTTACAGTACCATATATATATATATATATATATATATATATATATATATATATACACACACACATATACCCCAGTTTACCAGACATAAAATTGATGACTTTCTCTAAGTCACAAAGATAGATTTCCAGAACCAGACTCTTCACCTCTCTAATATAGTAAAATGTGTCACTTTTTACTTAGGGTTCTGAACACAGAAAGATCATTTTATTAAAGTAAAATTGATTGATATGTTTCTAATACATTGATTTCATGTTTTATGTAATGTTGGTTTTAATTAGTATGCAAATACATATACAATAGTATATGTATAAAAATAAACTTAAGAAATGCAAGTAACTAAATTGAGTATGAGGTCAAATTTAAACAGATCAACTAGAACCAGATATGGTAAGGCAACAATTGCTAAAATCTAGCATAAAATTGAAGAAATAATATTTTGGCATCATCAAAATATTAGTGATAAATATTGATGATAAATAGTGATAAATCCTATTGATGATCTTTTGTCATGATGATTCTATTCGTCTAATCTATCTTAAGTAATCCAGCGGTTTGCCAAAGATCACAATGTGCGTAAAGATTCACTGACACACACACACACACACACACACACACACATATATATATATAATATATAATTTTGATGGAGTCAGCAATGTCTATATAAAAGCTTCATTGAGCATTTATTGGTATTCCCTTATGCTTTCTTGAGCAGGAAAGGGGGTTAGATTATATATGTCCATTAAATTAGATATAGAGGTACAAAATTTGGTGTTTGCTACTTATAGACTTTATTTTTAACAACTTTATTGAGGTATAATTGATATACAAAAACCTGCATATATTTAATGCAACGTGATGAGTTTGGACATACCAATAAACCTATGAAACCATCATCATAATCAAATTAATGAACACATCTAAAAATTTCCTTCTCCCCCCACTCTTTTTCTCCCCTCACTTTTTCTGTGATAACAATGCATAAAATGATATCTACCCTCTTATCAAATTCTTGAGTGTACCATACAGTGTTGTTAACTGCAGGCTGTGTATTGTACAGCGGATCTCTAGGACTTATTCACTTGGCATAACTGAAATGTTATACCCCTTGAACAACAATTTAGACTACAGAATATTATAAAAGCTTCCTTTTCTGGAGTGAGTCACCTTATTAATTTACCATTCTCATAAGAAAAAATGAAGGAGTGGGACTACATGAATTTTAGACTTAATCTCTATGTCCTGGTTTATAGGGGAAAAAATGTCTGATTGTAATCATATAGAAGCTATAACATCCATTCATAATATTTTTGCTTTAATTTAGAATTACAGGCTACTTCCTTTCCTTTGAACTCTAGAAAACATTTGCCAATTATCCTCCCAATTAGAAACATAAAAAGTGTCTTCTTCACACTGTATTAATATGAGAATATAAACTGGTATGACCTTTCTGGAAGGCAATTTGGTAATGAATATCCAAAGCCTTAAAATAAGCAAGAAATAGTACTTCAGAAATATATCCCAAGGAAACAATTATGTGAATGAAAAGATCTACAAGAAATTTATTGCAATAGTGTTTGTAATAATATTAAATTGTAATTTTCTTAATTGACCAACAACATGGAAAATTTTGGATAAATGTAATTTAATCTAGACATTATAAAGCATGTCAAATCCAGTAATATCAAAAAATCGAGTTTTAGGGCCTCCCTGGTGGCGCAAGTGGTTGAGAGTCCGCCTGCCGATGCAGGGGATACGGGTTCGTGCCCCGGTCTGGGAGGATCCCATATGCCGCGGAGCGGCTGGGCCCGTGAGCCATGGCCGCTGAGCCTGCGCGTCCGGAGCCTGTGCTCCGCAACGGGGGAGGCCACAACAGTGAGAGGCCCGCATACCGCAAAAAAAAAAAAAAAAAAAAAAAAAAAAATCGAGTTTTAAAAATATCAAATCATAGGAGTAAGAATATAATCAATTAAAATATATGCACACATACCATATATTAGTCACTGTAGTTGTATTCAATGGCAAAAAACTGACAAGAAAGTAGTCGAATCTAACATTCATCCAAACAAGAAAATATAACAGAAAAAAATTGTAAGGTTGGTGTGTTCCAGCTACTATTAAAAATAATTTTTAATGGAAATCATTAAAATATAATATATTAGTTAGATGCTATGTGACATTAAGTTAACTGAAAGAATAGAACATGTTTTTATTTTTTTAGTAAACTGATAATTTCAGTGTCATTCTCTATGTTTTATATATGGGACTATTACCAGGTTTACTTCTGGGGAGAAGAAAAGTGGAAATAGCTTTTTAATCTTTCTCTTTAGGCTAATAACCACTTAAGATTATATCTACTATTATATCTATTATATCTATTAAAGAAATGGTCTTAGACACTCCCTTTTTGCTGGCAGATGGGCACAATTTCACAAACTGGAAGACCTATGTCTAAACACATGTTTGAAAATAGCTGTGATCATGGTATATTTAATATGTTTTAGAAAGATACCACTTTTCAAAGAATCTTTATGTTTTGAATAAAAAGAAAGGTAGATAGTAAGTCATTTTACTATTAAAAGAAAATCTGTTTATGAAAATTGTATGGATTAGAGTCTTGAATAACTATTTAAACATGTTTACAAGTCCTAGAGCATTTGATATTACTCATCCTAACCTATTCTTTTTATTCTTAGTTCACAATGAAGTGCAGAGTGCTGACAACTGCACACTGTTTCAGAACATTTACTTCTCATTAATTTTGCATGCCAAATAAGTCTTGATCCTCTCTATTTAAGTTTCTTATTGCTTCCCCCAGACACAAATTTGAGTTTGGAGTCTAGAAGGATGTGATCTTGACTTTTCTACAGATAATTTTATAGCTCCTTAGCCTTGAAATATGTGGATATGTAATTAAATGTTTACATACATACAACTAATAGATTTTCTTGGTTGTAGAATAGTTTATAGGTCACTATTTCCATAATTATTCATTTTATGAGATAGATTATCCCAGAGATTGACTTCTGGCATGACAGCCTAAGGAACTCCACTGACCCACTCTCTAGCACAGGGGTTCCCAACCTCTGGGCCACAGACCTGTAGCAGTCCTCGGCCTGTTAAGAACCAGGCCACACAGCAGGTGAGTGGCAGGCAAGCAGAGCAAACCTTCATCTGCCGCTCCCCATCGCTCACAGTACCGTCTAAACCATTGCTTGCATTACTGTCTGAACCATCCCCCCGCCCCCTACCATCCCTCCACCCCATCCATGGAAAAATTGTCTTCCACGAAACCCATCCCTGGTGCCAAAAAAGGTTGGGGACCAATGCTCTAGAAAAAGTGGTTAAAATAATTTTTTACAAAACAACCATTTCATCAGAATTAAAAACTTCCACTGTATGAAAAGCATTGAAAGGAGAATAAGACAAGTCACAGACTGGGAGAAAAAAATTGCAAAACATATCGAACTGTTATTCAAAATTTACAAAAACTCTTAAAACGAGAAAAGAAAGAAGCTGATTAAAAATGGGAGAAGACCTGAACATACACCTCACCAAAGAATATATAGAGATGACAAATAAGCATGTGAAAAGATGGTCAACATCATGTGTCATTAGATAATTGGAAATGAAAACAACAGTGAGATACTGTAACCAAAAGTAGGGTCTGGCCGCTCACTGCTCAAAAGCCAATAAAGAGGCAAGGCTGGTGGAAAGGAAAGTTTACGTTGTTTTGGGTGCTGGCACCCAGGGTGGGGGGAGGGGGGCATGCCTGTCCAAAGGCCGACCTCCGCCCCACAACCCCCGGCCCTTCTAGGGGTAAGAGCTTTTACAGAGGGAGGGAGGGGCCTGCATGCTGAAACAGCACAGTCAGCTCCGACAGTCATCTTGAAATTGGTCATCAGTGATCTGACCAGCGTCATCTTGATTGTTTTAAGTACCGTTAATCTTCAGTTCCAGGGTCGGTTTGCTCCCATTTCCGTGAGGCCAATTCTTGGAATTGTGGCAGCTTATGGCATAGCTACAGTCTGGTCATCATGTAGTTAACTTCTTCCACCTAGCGGGGGTTTCTGTATCTATAAGACAGCTCACAGGATATGGCTCAGAATATTACCTATAGCTCTTAAGAAGGAACTAAAAGTCCTTGACTATGTTTAATGACTAAACTATTATTGTTTGGTCTCCTTTGACTGTTTTCCTTTGTTTCTGCATTTTCTCACTTCTCTGATTAAACTTATTTTTTAGCTAAAGATTTTCCACAGACAAAAAGCAAGCTGAGGACATGGAGAGGCAAAGACCATAGGGTCCTGCTCCATTTCAGTACAACTGCAATCTATTAGAATGGCCAAAATCCAGAACACTGGTGACACTGCTGGTGAGGATCTCATTCATTGCTGGGGGGAATGCAAAATGCTGCAGCCACCTTACAGTTTGGCAGTTTCTTTTTTTTTTTTTTTTTTTTTTTTTTTTTTTTTTTTTTTGCTGTACGCGGGCCTCTCACTGCTGTGGCCTCTCCCGTTGCGGAGCACAGGCTCCGGACACACAGGCCCCGCGGCCATGGCTCGCGGGCCCAGCCGCTCCGCGGCATGTGGGATCCTCCGGGATCGGGGCACGAACCCGTGTCCCCTGCATCGGCAGGTGGACTCTCAACCACTGCGCCACCAGGGAGGCCCAGTTTGGCAGTTTCTTACAAAACTTATACCCTAGCCTCATGATCCAGCAATCACATGCCTTGATATTTACCCAAAGGAGTTGAAAACTTACGTTCACACAAAACCTGCACATGGATGTTTTTAGGAGTTTTATTCATAATCGGCAAAACACAGATGTAATCAAGATATTCTACAGTAAGTGAATGTATAAATAAACTGTGGTAAGTCCAAACAACGGAATATTATTCAATGTTAAAAATAAATGAGCTGTAATCATGAAAAGTCATGGAGAAAACTAAAATGCATATTAATAAGTTAAAGAAGTCAATCTTTAAAGACAACATACTGGGACTTCCCTGGTGGTCCAGTGGTTAAAACTCCGAGCTTCCACCACAGGGGGCTTGGGTTCGATCCCTGGTCAGGGAACTAAGATCTTGCGTGACTCGAAGTGTGGCCAAAAAAAAAAAAAAAAAAAAGACAACATACTGTATGTTTCCAACTATATGACATTTTGTAAAAGGCGAAACTATGGAGACAGAAAAGATTACTTCATTGGTTGTCAGGGACTAGAAGGGAGGGAGGGGCAAATTAGCAGAACACAGAGGATTTTTAGGGCAGTGAAACAACTCTGTGAGATATTATATTGGAGGATACGTGTTATTATACATTTGTTCAAACCTATAGAATGTAGAGCACACTCTAATGTAAACTAAGGACTTTGGGTGATAATAATGTATCAGTGGAGTTCCATTGATTCTAACCAATGTATCACTGTGATGTAGGGTGTTGATAGAGAAGGAGGCTATGCCTGTGAGGGGGA
Organism: Mesoplodon densirostris; assembly: GCF_025265405.1. NCBI lineage: Eukaryota > Metazoa > Chordata > Mammalia > Artiodactyla > Ziphiidae > Mesoplodon > Mesoplodon densirostris. The sequence goes on from NC_082661.1 coordinate 95,802,436, forward strand.
CAAGTCAGGTATGGGAACTTTCACTCTGTACTTTTGAAGCTATGAACTTAAAACTGCTCTAAAAACTAAAGTCTAAAAACAACAAAAGGAAAAAAGAAACACAACCATTGAAAGCCTCTGGAAGTGGTCCTAAGGAAAAAGAGCAAAGAAAAGAACATCTACTTAATAAAATCTACAACAATTTTTAAGAACTGTAAGAGTCTATGGTATTTGAACCAAAACCACTTCTCTCCACTCGCCCACATCAGAGCATCAGAGACTCCACTCCAGACTGCTTCGGCCAAGAACACAGGGCTCCCTTTCCCCCAGCTTCCAGTCAAAAGGCTTTTATCCTACGGGGTGCAGGACTTCAGCACTTCTTATCCTTCCCCACATACTTGTTGCTGAGGCTGAGTTCCTGGGTTAGTGTGGTTGAGAGGTAGGGCTTTCTTTATTAGGCACTGCAACATTCATGGAATGAAGTCTCACCACACTGCCAGTACAAAGCCAGATCAAGTGGTGGCAGTTCCAAACCAGAAGAGGCAAGTTGAGAGGACCTTAGGACAATAGTCCTGCCCTCCACCTAGAACTCAGTTCCTAATCATCAGTGGACATGCCGCTCAGAAAGTAGCTTGCCTTAGTCCTCACTCCAAGCTCCAGAGCCCTATCCCAGGATTTGCCAGGGGAAGTGGCATGCCATAAAATAAATAGGTCCTAATCTCTTCCAACTCAACTGCCTTTACTTTGCAGGGGATATGGAGAAATTCAAGCATAAAGGCCCTCTGAAAAACCTGAGAGTGTGGTAAAAGGAAACTGGGAGGAGATTCATGGACTTAATGAAGGTACAGTCCAGATGGTAAGCTGACTAGTTTGCAGGATAGAATCAGGGAAAGAGATAACTGCTGGGGGCAATCATGTAGTCAGAATAGATATCAACCATGGACTTCAGAAACTAATCCTTCAAGAGAGCTAAAATTTAATCAGATTAGTTTGTAGAGCAATTTATGCCCCAGGGCATTGCTGAAAACCATTGAGGAGTCTGACCATCCTTAGTGGAGGTTAACAGCAGAGCATGATCAGGGAAAGAGAGAAAGAAAGGCCTATCAATACCACTGACATCCCAGGAGACTAGAGGACTATGTCACCCTTCAGAGCAAACAGCAAAGGCTTAGCATTGTGAGGAAGGAATAAACAGACTTCATTAAAACAATCTATGCAGTCACTGAAAAATAAATAAGCAGAAAACATACTAAACCCTGGGGACAGGGTGGGGCAGGGGGGCAGTACTTAGAGTTGCTACAATATACTACCTAAAATGTCCATTTTCCAACAAGAATTTGAGGCTTGCAAAGAAACCAGAAATTATGCCCTATACACCAGAAAAAAAAAAAAAAGAAGACAACACAAATTTCTTGTGTAAGTGACCAGATGTCATATTTAAAGGAATAAAGGACTTTAAAATAGGCATTATAGCATCAAAGCTTACAAAAAAATCTAAGACCAAATGGCTTCATGAGTGAATTTGATCAAACATTTAAAGAATTAACACCAATTTTATCAAACTCCTCCAAAAAATAGAATAGGAGAGAAGGAGAGAACACTTCCTTTCTCTAAGAGGTCTGCATTACCCTGATACTAAAACCAGACAAAGATACCACAAGTACAGAAACAATTGACCGATATCCCATATGAATACAGAGACAAACATCTTCATTGGAAATATCAGCAAACTAAACCCAACAGCATTTTAAAAGGATTATTCACTGTGACAAATAAGAATTTATCACAGGAATGTACGGTTGGTTCTCCATAGGAAAAGCAGTCAATATAATACACCACATTAATAGAATGAAGAGAAAAAATAGAACACTTGTATATCTCAATTGACACAGAAAAAAAGTTTGAAAAAATCTGACACTTTCATAGTAAAAAACACCCAGTAAACTATGAATAGAAGAGAACTCAATATGATAAAGAGCATTTATGGAAAAGCCACATCATATATTCAGTGATGAAAGAATGAAAACTTTCCGCCTAAAATAAGTAGCAAGACAAAGATGGCACTTTCACCACTGCTTTCAATACTGTACTGAATTTCAAGCCAAAGCACCTGGACAAGAAAATAAATAAATTGGAGAGAAAGAATTAAACCTACCTCTTAAGAAACTGGAAAAAGAAGAGGGAACTAACCTAAAGTTAATAAAGAGGGAAGTAATAAAGGCTAGAGTAGAAAAAGAATTGAGAAAAATCCATGAAAGCAAAAGTTGGTTCCTTGATAAAAATCAACAAAATTGACAAAAATTTTGCCACACTGACGAAGAGAAAAAGAAAGAGTTGAATTGCTAGAAACAGAAATAAAAGATGGAGCAGCATTATCACTGAACTTTTAGAAAATTTTAAAAAATAAAGGCATACTATAAACAATTGTATGCCAGTAAATTAGATAATTTAGATAAAATAGACAAATACTTGAAACTACTAAAACGAACTCAAGAAGAAATAGATGCACTGAATAGATTTAGAAAGAGTGAAATGATTGAAGTGGTAATCCAGGCTACCCAGGCCCAGATGTATTCACCAATGAATTTTACCAACATTCAAAGAAAAATTAATACTAATTCTTCTCTATATCTTTCAAAAAGTAGAAGAGGAAGAAGCACTTCCCAACTCATTTTACAAGGCCGTTGTTACTCTGACACCAAAACCAGACAAAAACATTGCAAGAAAACTGTAGGCCTATTTTATCAATATATCTTTAAAAATCCTCAACAAAATACTAACAATCAAATCCAGCACATACAGAAGGGTAATAACTAAAGGGTATGTACTTTCTTTCTGAGGTGATGAGAATGTTCTAAAGCTGACTGTAATTCTGCTTGTTCACATCTGGGAATATGTTAAAAACCGTTGACTTGTATACTTTAAATGGGTGAATTGGATTGTTTTATAGTGAATTATATCACAATAAGGTTGTTTAACAAAAAGGAGAGAAAGAACATCTCACTAACATTGAGTTATGCAGAGGCAGCATTCTTTCTCTACTTGATTAGTAGCTAACCAAGCATGACAGTTATTAGACTTGTTAAAAAAACAAAAACAACAAAAACTGACAAAGTGTCCCTAGTCATGACCTTATCATTTAAACAGTTACATTGCTTCTCCTTCCTTCATTATGAACTTCACACCTCATTCTCTTCCTAATACAGAATTTAGATGTCAGTAGGAAGATATATGTGTGTTCATTTGTGGTTTTATATCTGTATTTTCCCTAAACCCTGCTATTCAGTTTCTCATTCTCTCCTTCAGTTTGATTATACCAACTGAGAAGGTACCTATCTCAGTTACTCCAAGTTCTGAAGTTTCTTTCACTTTGCTGTCTCCATCTGTACTTTCCTTATAAAAGTTCTCTGTAGTCTGAACAAGTGCTATTAAATAAAAATATAATGGGATCAATATATGTAATTTTAAGTCTAATAGGCACATTGACAATTAGTAAAATTTATGTTAGTAATATATTTTATATAAACCAATCCCCCAAGTTAACATTTTGACATATAAAACCATTAATGAGGTCCAAATTATATACTTTTTATATACTTTTTCATATTAGATATTTCAAATTTCATATTTTACACTTATAGCAATATTCATTTGTACTAGCCATATTTCAAGTTTATAAAAGTCATGCGTGGTTGCCCAAAAGTCAACCACAAGTCAGGTATTTGATATAATAATGGGGTGAAAAAGACACGGTTACTGTCTTTAGAGAAGAAACTACCTTGTTTTGAATGGAAATTTATATTATTTTTTTTTAATTCTGAAATTGTGTTTTACTTTGATCTTCTCATGAATGTTCCTTCTGTAGGGAGCACTTACCTACTCCCAAGAAGATTGATACTTTGAGCAGATAAAGGAGAATGTCATGCATATGAAAATATAGAAAGAACATTATATTAATAATTTTCACAATATCAGTGTTAGTAAATCACAGCCATGCACACTATACAGGTTTAACCCACATAAGATGACATTTTTATGCATCTAGGAATTGGATACTAGAAGGTAATTAAATAGAATGGGCAGTAAGAAATAATTTTAGATTAGACATTGCTAAGTCTCTGCTTCCTTTGGTATTTTCTAATACTAGTAATGATTTAATATATTTAACAACATTCTTAAACTTGGAAAAATTGTGTGTGAGTGTGTGTGTGTGTGTGTGTGTGTGTGTGTGTGTAAAAATTCAAGACACAGACATGGACATTCATAGAGTATTGAATTGTGTATGTGTAGTTGGCCTGCTTCCTTCCCTATTAATCAATTAGTTTATATGCTTTATGATATCATTTTCAAAGTCAAAGTCATTTAATTATTCTTAATATGTTTAATTAAGTCAAAATTTCTTATCATCTGCTAAGATATTCATTATACAACCAAATCAAAGGACCCAAGATAAATCTATGGTGTCTCTCAAATTCATTTCAAATAAAAACAATCATCACGGGCTTCCCTGGTGGTGCAGTGGTTGAGAGTCCGCCTGCCGATGCAGGGGACGCGGGTTCGTGCCCCATTCCGGGAAGATCCCACATGCCGCGGAGTGGCTAGGCCCATGAGCCATGGCCACTGAGCCTGCGCGTCCAGAGCCTGTGCTCCACAACGGGAGAGGCCATAACAGTGAGAGGCCCACTTACCACAAAAAAACAAAACAAAAAAACAATGTGTATGGGAAGCAAACCCATACTAATCACCATAAATACAAAATGTAGAGTGAGAGGGAAGGAGTGGAACAGCACGTACAGAAAGGCAAAAAGCAAATATGAATTAAAGGGTATATCATAAGACCAAGGAGATTGGAGAGAGTAAAGAGGAAGTTAAAATGTTTCCAAAGGTACTAATATACAGATAGATCCCCTTTGGTAGACTTCTTGGTGCTTGTGGATGTTCATAAACCTCCTTAAAGCTAAGGTAGAAATCCATGCCTTTGGGGGTGGTGTGCTGAAGGTGCAGTGCACATGCTTGCGAGAAATGAATGTCTGAAGCTCTTCTCAACTTCATGTTCAGTGACATAACATTGATAGATTTAAACTGGCCATATTCCTTGGAAGTTGTACACCAAGGAAATTGGCAAAGTAGACTACTTCGAAAACATATTTTTGTGGCCCATATAGTATGTGTCTGCTTATTTTAATAATTCATGACATTAAAATAAGGATATATAAAGTTAAAAATTAAGTTACTGGCATCCTTTGCAAGATCATAAGATGTGGCTATAATTGGCCCTCATGGTTCAGTCGAAATGATGGAATGCAGCTAAGCATCAGTGAGGTCCTTTAGAGCAATGGGCCGCACAGCAGGGGGTGAGCAGTGGGCAAGAGCGAAGCTTCATGGGCTGCTCCCCATGGCTAGCATTACCACCTGAACCCTTCCCTACCCACCCACCCCGAGGTCCATGGAAAAATTGTCTTCCACGGAGCTGGTCCCTGGTGCCAAAAAGGCTGGGGACTGCTGCTTTAGAGCATAATGTGATTTCCAGTTTGTTTCAGACCTTCTCTCTTTCACCTGGTCTCTTTCATGTATTTGCATTAACAACCTGGCCTCTCCAAGCATATTCATTATGACCCTTGTTTTAAAGTCTCTAAGAATTAAAAGTCTATTGATGTAATTGTTCCTAGCCTGGTGCACTCTGTGTTATCTCTGCCATTTTACTCTAACAGTAGATTCTGCAGTTGTTCACTAAGTAATGACAATGATAACATTAATAATAGGTTGATGACAATAATAAATATAATGGAACAACTTTTTCACACTTTGTAATTGACCAATTTGATGATTTATTCTCATCCAATGTAGTGTGTTGCTCCATGCAGAAAATATTTTAACCATTCCTCATCGCTGTCAGGATATAATAACAAGTTTTATTGTGGATACTGAAGAAAATTAAATTAGGTTTTAACATAGTGTGATTAAATTGTGTTATTATTAAAATGTCTACATAACTTGATTGACTCAATATACTTAAGATTAAGTATGTCTTCAGGTTATTTCATGTCATGAATGAACATATAAATAAATGCACGTTATTTTTATAGTGTAAAAGACTACAATTTAGAGGGGCTTCCCTGGTGACACAGTGGTTAAGAATCCTCCTGCCAATGCAGGGGACACGGGTTCCAGCCCTGGTCCAGGAAGGTCCCATATGCTGCAGAGCAACGAAGCCCGTGAGCCACAACTACTGAAGCTTATGTGCCTGGAGTCCATGCTCCGCAACAAGAGAAGCCACAACAATGAGAAGCCCGTGCACCACAATGAACAGTAGCCCCCACTCGCCACAGCTAGAGAAAGTCCATGCAGCAACAAAGACCCAATGCAGCCAAAAATAAATAAATAAATTTATTAAAAAAAGAGATTACAATTTAGATTAAAAGAATCATTTTATTAACCACTGATACATTTAATTTATTTAAGGTTTATATTTTCTGTGCTTTTTGTTTTGTTCCATATCTCTACTGAGAGCCCTCTCTGACAATGGGAAGTAAAATAAACATTCTCAGTACAAAGTTTGACGTTTAGGGAATGAACTAACAATGACATAGGTAAATTTTTTATATTCTTTATCTCAAATATTTGTGAAAATATGACTGTTTAAGGAAAACTTATTTCTCAGAGAAAAGTCCAAGGGGATTACTATAGATTTTATAACTTAATCAACTATTATATTAAAGTATTCAATAAATGTTTTAGAATTGATGCAATGATGCTAGTCTGTTCAATACATGCCACAACTGAAATATGGAGCAAAACTTTAGTTATTTGATTAAAGATGCTTAAAGTAAATTAATATATTTAAGTAGAACAAACAACAATCAGATAAAAGCGAAAAAATTGGCTCATGTTGGAGAAACATGCTGGTTTTCCTTCTTGGTCCCTAGGAATAAACTTGGAGGGTCATGGGGTGCTTGCTACAGCATGCTAAAATAATTTCTAATTTTTTGAAAAGTGTGCATGGGGACATGGCTTGGGCGTTGCTAACAGATGGTACAAAATTAAATGGGTTTCCTTAGGTAGAAACAGTTTCTCAAAACTAGTGATGTTTAGGCACAGGCTGGCCGTATTATGATATTGATATTACAGTTGTCAATTTAAGTGATTTTTGCCTTTTTTCTTATAAACCAGTGAACAAAAATGTATTATTATTTAATATGTATATGGATCAAAAATAGTAATGGCTAAAGCATTATATTATAATACTATATTAGTAAATGCTATATATAAAATGGATATATTATAATATATTATATGTAAATAGTAAAACTTGGAATACTTGTACAACAATAATACATTGTCAGTTTTGAATATTTGTGAAAATTCTGTCATTCTATAGCACTGTGGCATAAGCTGAAGTCTAATATTCAACTTAAATGAATTGTAGATTATATGTCAAATCCAATCAGGTTAATTGAACATCTTTCTCTGAAAAAGATTTCTTTAATACCTGGAGATTAAACGCTGTACAGTGTTAAGAACATGGTCTTGATAAAGACAGAAATATACTATTAATACTTGCCCAAACACTGAAATTCTTTATTATCTTTATTATTTTGCTCAAATATTGAAATTTTCAAATAGCACCCTTTTTTTCTAAAATACTGTTTTATTTACTTATTTATTTATTTTGTGGTACACGGGCCTCTCTCTGTTACGGCCTCTCCCGTTGCGGAGCACAGGCTCCGGACGCGCAGGCTCAGCGGCCATGGCTCACGGGCCCAGCCACTCCGCAGCATGTGGGATCTTCCCAGACCGGGGCACGAACCCGTGTCCCCTGCATCAGCAGGTGGACTCTCAACCACTGCACCACCTGGGAAGCCCTAAAATACTGTTTTATAATAAGAATATTAATCTTCCAACGAAGAAGTTTCCCTTGATTAACTCAAGGAAGGAAACAAACAGAGGTTAAAAATTTGCAAACTTCATGAATTGTGTTGAAGATATTTCTCACCCCAGCAATGGATCTGAGTTGCCTGAACCTAGTGATTAAAAATGGATGACTTTGTGAAAAACAAAGTGTTCTTATAAACACTTTCTATTGGATTTCATGCCCTCTGCCAAATTTACCTAAGATGTTACTTGTGTAAAAATTGGAAATATCTGAAGGTAACAAATCTGCTACTTCATCTTCAAGTCCACTGCAGTAATGAGACTAATATGAGGTGGGAGGAGGGAGACTACAACATTGGGAATATATCAGGGAGCCCACAATTTCTTTTTTTTCTTTCTTTTTTTTTTTTTTAATCTGCGTCATGCAGCATGAGGGATCTTAGTTCCCCAACCAGGGATGGAACCCGTGCCCCCTGCAGTGGAAGCTCAGAGTCTTAACCACTGGACCAACAGGGAAGTCCCAGGGAGCCCCACGATTTCTTTTTAACAGAACTTCCACAGGTCGCAGTGTAAAATGGAGAATAAATATAAAGGAGAATAAGATGTAAGGGATAATAGAATTAATTTGCTTTGAAATGTCCTAGAGCAAGGTAGAAGATAGCATGCTAAAACAGTTTTGTAAATGGTGAAACATGTTACAATTCTATTTACTCTGTGACAATATATACATTACACATTATTTTTTTTTTTTGCGGTATGCGGGCCTCTCACTGTTGTGGCCTCCCCCGCTGCGGAGCACAGGCTCCGGACGCGCAGGCTCCGGACGCGCAGGCTCAGCGGCCATGGCTCACGGGCCCAGCCGCTCCGCGGCATATGGGATCCTCCCAGACCGGGGCACGAACCCGTATCCCCTGCATCGGCAGGCGGACTCTCAACCACTTGCGCCACCAGGGAGGCCCTACACATTATTCTTCAAGCTATAATGTAACAAATACTACAACATAAGCAGCATGTCACTGATATATCTATCACCACTAATTCCTCTCCACTTGAAATACCTCTGCTTTTGTTAATGGTGAAAAATGGACAAGTGAAACAAAACTCACTGCATTCCACCAAAAAAAATTCACTTCAAATGTAAATGTAAAGACTCATAAGTTTAAAGGCAATAGACTGAAAACTATAGTTCATGCTAACACTAATCAAAGGAAAGCTGGAACAAGACTTTTGTTTCTGGAAGTATATCTGGTCCTTATTACTCCATCTTAGCCTTAAACAAATGACAATGTGCTCTGTTAATGAGGCTGCTGGGAAATATGCATTCTCTTATAATGCTTGTGGGAGGGCAAACTATTACATCTGTAAGGAGGATGTATTAGCTTCAGTATAATTTCTATTTAAATATTAAAATTAGAAATGGATTCACTTTTTGACTCAACTGAGAAATATGTTATATTCACACTTTTCTCATTAAGGTCATTAATTGCAGCATTGTTTGTAAAGGAAGAAACAATAATTAAATAAAATAATCTAAATGTCTTTCAGTAAGGGAGTGTTGAAATAATTTACAGTGTAACAAATAATGTTATAATGTGCTGCTCTAATCAGCAAGGAAGCTCTCTGTGCACTTATACAAAAGTAGACTCCAAGATATATTAAATGAGAAAGCAAGAAACAGAGGAGTGTGTATATAGTACACTACTTTGTGTATAAAAAGTGGAGGGTAAGTATGTATTCATAGAGTGCAAGAATTTTCATAAAGACACTCTGGAATGACAGGTAAGACACAAATACAGTTGTCTGTATTGTCTGGAATTCTGGGATTGCTTGAGCACAGGGAGAGAAGGGGGAATTTTCGCTGGATGATTCAATCATGTGACTGCATTATATATGAGGAAGTTAAATGCAAAATTAAACAATGAGCAATTAATCAGTAGCTAATGGTAAAAATTTCTTCAAAGCAAATGGGAGCATAGAGATCCTCTTGAGCATATCATTGATAAAGACAAAGTAGTTAAGACAAAGCAAGTTTAAAATATGTTTATGCAGACAACTAAGAACTGTCTGATAATATTAGAAGAAAGATGTAACCAACCATTCCATGGCAGAAGGACACATTAAATAACAGCATGGTACACAAAGAAACTGATCAGAAGAGCAAAATTCTCTTGAATTAAAGAAAAAAAAAGAAAGAGGAGATAGCCACAGGACAAGAGCAGAGATAATTACCTACCTTTACTAAGGTAAGAGTTTACATCATACCCCAAATTCTATTTTGGAGTACATAATTATAGTAGTTGGAAAATACATAATTCTCATTTTAAATTGTTAATATAATCATTGTCAAATTATCTCCCTGTAGTTTTTACAAAGTACTGACTTAGAAAATTCTTTCAGGTTGAGGTTGTTTTTCTGGGTCAATTGCTGTCAACATTAATAGACATAAAGGGCCTTCATTTGATACAAAGCATACTATACAGAGTACTGCTTCTATCTACAAGTGCGTATTATTCCATATCCATTCTCCCTTAAATGTTATTAGACGTACATAGATCTATTTGCATATACAATTATCCATTTCAGTTTTACAACATAATATTTCAGGTTACATTTTTCATCCTGTAAAATTTTAGAAGCAATAAAGTGTTCTGTCTTCATTCCTATCCTTTTCTCTCCTAAACATAATTATTTTCTCATGTTCAGGGAAAGTATTGATAAATGCATTCTGCACTGCTATCAGCATTTGGCGATTGGAGGGATCGTCTGCCTGATATCATATCAAGCTAATGAATATCCCCATAACCTTTGTCCCTGTTTATTAAGGAGTACTAGGACAAAACTGGTGATGAGTTACTTCTAACTTCATTAATGGGTACAACAAGATAAGAGTTTGGGCTTCCCTGGTGGCGCAGCGGTTGAGAGTCCGCCTGCGGATGCAGGGGTCGCGGGTTTGTGCCCCGGTCCAGGAAGATCCCACATGCCGAGGAGCGGCTGGGCCCATGAGCCATGGCCACTGAGCCTGCGCATCTGGAGCCTGTGCTCGGCAACGGGAGAGGCCACAACAGAGAGAGGCCCGCGTACCACAAAAAAAAAAAAAAAAAAAGAATTCTTGACTTCTATTAGGTAATATTTTTGCATGCTAAATACTGAAAAGGAAATTCATTAAATGGCCTAGATTCCAGGGGTATAGTGTGACTACTTTTTTCAAAAAGATATAATGATAAATAGATCTACACATGTTTTTGAAAAAAAATTAATTGAAATGATATATGATAATGGGAACTTGGGTTCTCACTACATATTCCATAGATTTGAACAGAAATGCTCATCTGTTTATACCCATGGCACTCGCGAGAGAGAACATCATGTTAATAAAAAAGAAAGGGTAGCAGAAATCATGTATACTTCCCTCCCCCTTCCCCATGGCAGAAAATACTCAAAGAAATAATTCATTGTTCTCTAAAAAGCTTAATCTTGGAGAAACAGTTTTTGACCACACAAATTATTCAGTTTGGTTTCTGGTATGCTGTGTAGGTACATAGTCTCAAGTAAAAATTTTTTCCAGAACTAAGGTTTTCACCAATTTCTTAAAACCATAACTTTCATGGGGAGCTCATTAATGGTGATCAAATATTAGAAAAAAACAAATAGTCATTTTGCCTGAGAATGTGTTATAGTCATTATAGTTTATGTTATCTCCAAATACTCTTTATCCACAAGTTTCATTTTAAAGTGTAATTACGGTCAGAACAGTGACAATGTAAGAACATGATATCTAGAGTCTATATTTATTCAGCAATTCTGACATCCCTAGTTATTTTTTTCTCAGTTTGCAAGTCAAACAATATTTTCTCTCTGTAAGGACAGCAGTTTTAACTGTTGTATAAATATCACACTGTCTATATTTCTTACATTTTATCTCTTTAGTGTTTGAATGAGTGACTCCTTTCTTTTTTACACAGGACTTAGAAGGCTGAAAATTATGAGAAAGGCTTGAATGGGGGAGAATAATAATTAGTGGTGTTATCTATGTTTAAAATAGGTTAACCTTTTACTATTAATGAAATAATAAAATATTTAAACAGAAAAATAAAATACAATATGAATAATTTTATTGAATAGCATTCATTTAAGCACCTATAATTGGTGCATATTTTACACATAATGTATACTTGTAAAATAGAGTGATAAATTATATAAAAATGCATGGCCATTATTATTTTAGAAGCAGTAAGTGAATCATTTAATATTAATTTGTCAGGACTTTACCAGTACGAAGGCAAACTTGCTCTTCCTTGAGCAGGTCTAATTTTGTGTTAAACTTTCTTGTTTTGTCCTCTCCATCTAAAGATAATCTTATCTTTTATGCAGCAAGGAAACAATTATTTTATAATCATTAATAAAATTAGTTATGCCAATATCTATCTTTTCCAAAAAATACAGTTTTCTATGAAAAAGGAAACATAATTTTTTGATCCGTAGAGTCCAAACAAAAGTACTCTGAGTATATCAAGTGATTATCAATATGATGACCTGGAGTGTTACAAAGAAGGATGTTTGAGGCTATGGACTCTGGAGACAGACTATATACTTTCACATGTGGCTGTGCCGTGTGCTTACTGTGCCCTCAGCAAACTGCCTAACTTAAATCAGCCTCTTTCCCCAACTATAAAATAAGGTGATTATTATAATGTAACTCCACAGGACGGTCATGGTAAAGATTCAGTAAGAAGTTATTAGGGCTGTGCCTAGTACATGATGTTATACAAGTGTTGGCTACTTTCAAGTATATATGGGTCAGGACAGAGGCATTAGCTAATCCTCTGATGGTAAACATTTTGCAAGATACGTGTATCAAATCAACACATTGTACACCTTCAGCTTACACAGTGTTATGTGTCAATTACATCTCAATAAAACTGGAAAAAAACACACAAAAATAAGTGCATACTAATCTTAAAATTCAAGTGAGTGATCTTTTAGGTTTAATGATATATTTCGTTTATATGGTGTATTAATTATTTGATCCTCAAGTTCTCTCCAACTGTGTTTTATTGTGTTTAAGGAAGACGTAGTCACTTCAATCATAGTTGATTTTATTTTAAAAAACAAAGTCAAAATAGATTAGAAAAAAATGGGATAAAGCAGGTTACATTAAATATAAAACAAAACATGCTTTCTTAATCATAGGATAGAATTTACAAAGTCTGATTTTCCATAATTGTAGGATGAGGATATATTTTTGACCTTTCTTTTTGTCTTTGTTCTTGTTGGAAAATAGGAGGGGAAAACGTTCTGTTCAAAAATTTTTTGCTTCGCTTTTTATAATGGTTTTCTAACTAAATAAATATAACAATATGCTTCAAAGTATAGTTCATGAAATGTTAATCTAAGAGAAATGCTCTGAAAAATGGACTTTGTGATTAAAAAAACGCATTTTAAGAAGTTATGAAATAAACACACTTGGTTAGCATTGTTTTACTCATCAAAATTCCTATTTTGCAAATCACAAATCTGCTCTGCACATTATTTAAAGACTCATGGACCAATGTTCTATGCAACGCTCTTTATGAAAGCATCCTATTTTGCAAATCACAAATCTGCTCTGCACATTATTTAAAGACTCATGGACCAATGTTCTATGCAACGCTCTTTATGAAAGCATCCTGTACAATCTTACCTTGAGAACTTCTGATCCCACCCTCACAAAGAGCTAAGTAGAAACTCATTGAAGTCAAATATCACTTGTTATGAGTCAAACATTTGTTGACTTACTATGAATTTATAATGAATGAATCATATTACTCTTTCATTTTACAACATTTTTTTTTTTGGCCGCGTTGTGCAGCTTGCAGGATCTTAGTTCCCTGACCAGAAATTGAACCCCGGCCATGGCAGTGAAAGCACCGGGTCTTAACCACTGGACTGCCAAGGAATTCCCTCATTTTGCAACATCAAATTCAAATAATCTCTTTGTTTTTCATATTATCTGGCTCATAAACAACAGAGTCAAAGCATCAACCAAGACTCCCCTTTTAAGTAGCAAATGGTGTGGGGACTCCAGCAATCAATTAAAGAAAAATGATCAAGTAAAAACACAAATTCATACTGAAAATAAAATTTTTCTTCTCTTTTGATTTCTATAGAAAATATTCCTTAACTCTAAGATTGAAATTACCTAGAAATGTTTAGATGTTGCTTACCAGGCTAGCTTTGATTTCCAGAAAATTGAAGATTTACATCATTGAGCATCTAGGAAAATTATAAACAAATTTAGGTGTAAACCTTTATGAGATGAATATTACTAAAGGTCAAGATCTTTAATTTGCTATGCTAATATAAATTATTATTTGCCTTGATGACCCAAGGTTATCATTAGAAACATAAACCATTATGATAATGCTGTAGTAAGTGATACTATTTTACCCCACTGAAGTATTTTGGCTGTTTTCCCTTTACTAAACATTCCAGAATGCTTCATATCTATTGTCTTGATTTTTAAAGTTTTAACCCTTTTTGTATTCTTACTTTCTCTATCACATATTTACTCACTGAATCTCAGGTCTGCCTTCGACTGTTGTACACTTAAACTTGTCTCTGTACCGCTTGGAACTGGAAGCCTTTAAACAAGATTTTCTCAGAATCTCTTATCTGGGCCTCCCTGGTGGCGCAGTGGTTAAGAGTCCGCCTGCCGATGCAGGGGATACGGGTTCGTGCCCCGGTCTGGGAGGATCCCATATGCCGCGGAGCGGCTGGGCCCGTGAGCCATGGCCGCTGGGCCTGCGCATCCGGAGCCTGTGCTCCGCAACGGGAGAGGCCACAACAGTGAGAGGCCCACATACCGCAAAAAGAAAAAAAAAAAAAAAAAAGAATCTCTTATCATTTAGACTCTAAGCTTTTAAGAAGGTTAGCTAAAGTTAATATCCCAGATTCTGTATTTTATCACCTCACAGATGGGAGCAATACCATTGTGTTTCTATGTAACATTCCTTTAGGAAGCAGAGGGGCTTAACTCCACCTCCATTAAGGAGTTTACAATCTAGCAGAAGAGACAGACAATTCAATATGCAATAGCAATTAGGGTTTTAAATGTATTATAAAAAAAGTAATAGTTGCAATAGAAGTACATGTTAAGGACACTTGATGTAAATCATGTTTTCAGGAGGGTTTTAGCCAAATGAAACTGTGATGGAAGGGCAAAGTCTCTTACAAAACTGAGTCATATTGAAAGCATAGTGTGTTCAAAAAGAACACAAGGTGAGAGAGTGGAAAATTCCTCCAAGAGGGTAAAGTTTCATGTGGCTTACACAATAGTATGATGTGGTAGAAGATGAAGCTATGTAAGGGAGGGTATATGAAGCCAAGTTTAAAATTAATTATAAGCAGAAATAACTTCAAGCATGGACACATTAGAATGACATTTATGTTGTAGACTAATTATTCTGGTTGGCAATTGAAAATTTATTTTGTGTGAAGTACGTTATGAAACAGAGACCACTGAGGGACTGACAGTGAACACAGAAGACAATGCCTTCTCATTACCATGTACTCTACTGTTTTTTACTTAAAAAACAGATTTTATTATATGTATAGTTATATTTGTTTTTCTTTAGATTATGAGATTTCAGAAATATTTTTCAAGTAATTAAATATAATTTTCTTCTATTATTTTAAATCTCTACATAATATTTCATATACTAAATGACTATTTTTAAAGTATTATTGTGGTTAAAAATAAAAAACAACACTTAATATGAGATCTACCCTGAACAAAAATTTAGATACACAAGACAGTACCTTTAACTATAGCCACAATGTTGCATAGCAGAGCTCTAGAAATTATTCATCTTGAGTATTTGAAGCTCTATACCCTTTGAATAGCAAAGGTACTTTCCCCCACCTGAACCCATGCCAGCCACCATTTTACTCTGTTTCTATGAGTTTGACTATTTTAGATATTTCATGTAAGTGGAATCATGCAGCATTTGTCCTTCTGTGACTGGCTTATTTTACTTAGCATGATGTTTTCCAGATTCATCCAAATTATTGTATATTGCAGGATTCTTCTTTATAAGGCTAAATTACACACATATATTATATGTATATACAGATATATATACACACACATATATATATAAACACACACACATATATACATATATATATATATAAACATAGATATAATGTTTTCTTTATCAGTTCATCAGTTGGTGGCCACTTAGGTTATTTCCATAGCTTGGCTATTGTAAATAATGCTGCAATGAACATGGGAATACATATACCTCTTTGAGATCATGATTTCAATTCTTTGGGGTATATAATCAGAAGTGGAATTTCCAGGTCATAAAGTAAATCTTAGGAAGCCAAGAATACACAATAGGAAAAAGACAGTCTCTTCAACAAAGCATGTTGGGGAAACTGGATATCACATACAAAAAAAAAAAAAAAAAGAAATCAGACCCATTCACTATACACAAAAAGCAACACAAAATGAATTATTTAAATATAAAATGAGGCGCTGTGAAACTCCTAGAAGAAATCATATGGGAAAAGCTTCCTGGCATTAGCTTTGGAAATGATTTCTCGGATATGACACCAAAAGCGAAATTAGACAAGTGGGACCACATTGAGCTAAAAAACTTATGCACAGCAAAGGAAACAATCAACAGAATGAAACAGATTTTTCTTGAAGCTTGTTATTCTAAAATCCTTCCAAGTTATACTTTAAGTAATCTATTTTATATTGGGGTTATATGCCTTGTTACTAAAAGAATACTATTAAATACCAGCTGTTTCAAGAATTCATATAATCATAGTCTGTCATGTCCTTGTGGGTAGAGACAAAGTAAATGTCTTGATAAAATATTTTCAAGGTAGTAAAAATGGTATTTACACATTGATTGTGTGAGGAATAAGAGAGAGAAAAAGTAACGTTGACTCTTTTCCATTTTAAAGAAATAATATATTTTCAAAATGTTTTAATGAAAATAAATGTATCAAACTAAAGATTTTATATATATCCTTGAATTTAATACTATTGTATACACAGGGAGAAGATAGATATACTAAGATGGACTACTTTATTAATTGAGTGGTATACAGGTTCAATTTTAAAATAATTAATATTGAGTAGCTGCTTTTCAGCACACTATACACAACATTCATTAGCATTTAGGAAGTTTGACATCTTCGATTTTGAAAGTTAGATCCATTGATTTATTTGACTGAAAATCCTGAATGCAAAATTATCAATTCCATATGCAAACATTATAAAAGCCACATCAGATGACTTGTTGCTACACTTTACATAATGTTGTCCCCTACAGTCCATTACTATGTGTATTGTTTGAAGTAATCATACTCAGACTGAAAAATGTTGAAATTTTTAAAAAGTAAAAGAATTCTTTTTGAGAATTTAAGTGGCAAGGTAATTTTGACTGAATTTTTGCTAATAAGGATAAATGTCTTGGTTGATAACTGATTATCCAGTTCAGCTTCCAATTTCCTAAGTTTTCAAAATGTTGTAACAAAGGGAGGGCTGCAATTATAATAAAGAACAAAAGGTAAAAACAATTAAGAATTGAACAATTTTAGGAATGCATAGAATTTAAAAACCACTACAAATTTCTCTGAACAGAAGTCCTAACAATAATAATATTAGCATCTTAATCATCTAATTTATCAATTCCAGGCTTTCTCTGTATGGATAAAACTGTCCAGACTTGTTTCTTTACAAGATCCATTAACTAGGTATTCCTAAGCATATATTATTTATGTATACATATTTAGAATATTTATATCTAAGAATTTCCACTTATTTAACACAATTTTGAAAAGCCTTCATGTCAAAGCACATTTCAGGCCAGCATATTACAGGACTCTCTAAAAAGTAGAGAATATTCCTGACACATTCATGAAAGTCCTTTAGATGACAAATTATGGGTGTAGAATTCATCAATGAATACCTTACCTTTAAATTAGACACCAATAGACAAATCTATTACTAAAGAAAGAAAAGGTTATGCACCTGCTTTTATTCAAAACTAAAAGATCTCTGAAGAAAACAGAACAAAGGAAATGACCATAACAAAATAGAGTACACATTACTTTTAAGGTGAATTTTGTAGACAGTCTCAAGGTAGTTTAATCACCTGCTGTTGAGTTAACCAATGCTTTGTATTACCCAAGGAGTATCATGGATATATCATATCATATACCTTTTTGTTCTAAAATCAAATTTAAAGCAGTCTATAGAATATCATTTTATTAAAATAACAATTGTTAATTACTCTTGTTAGGTTACCCATATTTTTCTAATTTCTACTCTCAATTTTTAAAAACATACTTAGCTCTTGATTATAGTGTGAATTTTTGGTGTTTGGTTTTACCTTCACATGTCAATCTGAATTATTTTTTTCCTTATACTTTCCTCAAATTTTAATTTTATGTGTATTCACATAGACTCATATTTACCCTCAATTAAACAGGATAGAAAGCCCAGAGATAAACCCACGCACATATGGTCACCTTATCTTTGATAAAAGAGGCAAGAATATACAGTGGAGAAAAGACAGCCTCTTCAATAAGTGGTGCTGGGAAAACTGGACAGCTACATGTAAAAGAATGAAATTAGAACACTCCTAACACCATACACAAAAATAAACTCAAAATGGATTAAAGACCTAAATGTATGGCCAGACACTAAAAAACTCTTAGAGGAAAACATAGGCAGAACACCCTGTGACATAAATCACAGCAAGATCCTTTTTGACCCACCTCCTAGAGAAATGGAAATAAAAACAAAAATAAACAAATGGGACCTAATGAAACTTCAAAGCTTTTGCACAGCAAAGGAAACCATAAACAAGATGAAAAGACAACCCTCAGAATGGGAGAAAATATTTGCAAATGAAGCAACTGACAAAGGATTTATCTCCAAAATACACAAACAGCTCATGCAGCTCAATATCAAAAAAACAAACAACCCAATCCAAAAATGGGCAGAAGACCTAAATAGACATTTCTCCAAAGAAGGTATACAGATTGTCAACAAACACATGAAAGAATGCTCAACATCACTAGTCATTAGAGAAATGCAAATCAAAACTACAATGAGATATCATCTCACACCGGTCAGAATGGCCATCATCAAAAAATCTAGAAACAATAAATGCTGGAGAGGGTGTGGAGAAAAGGGAACCCTCTTGCACTGTTGGTGGGAATGTAAATTGATACAACCACTATGGAGAACAGTATGGAGGTTCCTTAAAAACTAAAAATAGAACTACCATATGACCCAGCAATCCCACTACTGGGCATATACCCTGAGAAAACCATAATTCAAAAAGAGCCATGTACCAAAATGTTCATTGCAGCACTATTTACAATAGCCAGGACATGAAAGCAACCTAAGTGTCCATCATTGGATGAATGGATAAAGAAGATGTGGCACATATATACAACGGAATATTACTCAGCCATGAAAAGGAAAGAAACTGAGTTACTTGTAGGGAGGTGGATGGACCTAGAGTCTGTCATACAGAGTGAAGTAAGTCAGAAAGAGAAAAACAAATACCGTATGCCAACACATATATATGGAATCTAAAAAAAAAGGCAAAAAAAGGTCATGGAGAACCTAAGGGCAAGACGTGAATGAAGACGCAGACCTACTAGAGAATGGACTTGAGGATATTGGGAGGGGGACGTGTAAGCTGGGATGAAGTGAGAGAGTAGCATTGACATATACACACTACCAAATGTAAAATAGATAGCTAGTGGGAAGCAGCTGCATAGCACAAGGAGATCAGCTCGGTGCTTTGTGACCACATAGAGGGGTAAGATAGGGTGGTTGGGAGGGAGGGAGGCACAAGAGGGAAGAGATATGGGGACATATGTATATGTATAACTGATTCACTTTGTTATAAAGCAGAACCTGACACACCATTGTAAAGCAATTATACTCCAATAAAGATGTTAAAAAAAAATCCACCTGGCTTATTCTGAGTTAAATAACTCAGGTTCCATGTATGTGTCAAAATACTTCTATTATTTTTTCTTCTCCCGTTTGAGAAATCCTGTATGAGCTAATATTTAGTAGAATTAAATACTTTATTTATTTTTGTTGCTTTCTCAATATGATTTTTATTTCAAAGCAGTACACTCCCACTCCTAGAATTAAAATTGAATGCCCACTGTAGAGTACAATGTAATTGACAAACAAGCATTTGCCAAATGCTTTCTGAGCCTATACTAAGTATGAACTTCCATTAATGTGGTACTTAACTTAATAGTTTCGAGAATTCTAACTCTGGTTCTTGGGAATATCTAGATTAAAAAATATATATAACACTATCTTTTCTCTAATTCATTCCATCCATTTCTTTTCTAATTATAATTAAAATTACTATATCAAAATCCATCACTAATTATGAGAAAATGTATGTCTGAAATTTTTCTCAGTGTACAATAAGATATGTGTGGAGAACAATTTGATCTTGGATTCACTGAGTCTGACCTAGTATTGATTAGCCTGGCTGTTGTCTTTCTTCCTTTGATGAACTTGCCCTCTAAAAATACTGCTAACAATGGCATTAACATATTCATAATTTTTAAATTTAAGATTACATATTCACTTATTCTCTACTTTCAACTGACAGTAATTTGTTCATTACTACATTGTTATAGTCACCCCTTTCTCATGATCATAACACAGTTTCTGATACCACTTGTATTTTGACTTTTCTTTCTGTCAATAAATTGATCCATTATACACACCTGTATATTCCAGTCTTTGTACTTGGAAAAAGGGATAGAGAGAGAAATAAAGCATAGTCTCTGTCATCAGAGAATTTAGTCTGGTTGAGTGATTAATAAGAAATCAATAATTATATAAGTGTAACATTATTTTGATTTTCTTATCACAGTGTGTTCTTTTATTTTAAAACATTAGGATTATTAAGTTAGGGCAAATTATGGCACAAAGTTTCAGAAACTTGAGGGTATAATTGCATTCTTGTCAACCACATGCTAAATATTACTGTAATGAAATGTAATGGAATATTTCTGGGTCACGTTAAAATATTTTTATGATGTTATCATTAACAAAATGTCCACCATGTTTCCTCTAATTATACATCACATTTATATCTAAATATGAGAAATATATTAACATACTCTATTGATGATTTTACTTGGAAATGATCTTTCAGTTTTGTTTTGTTTTGTTTTTTTACTGTATTAACATTGTTCTAAAAAGGATACCCCACAGTTCATTAACAATGTTATAAAAGCAGATTCTCTAACCAAGATGGAGTAACCAGTACAGGAATATATATCCAGTAAAAATGAATATAAAAACTGGGAACAGCACATGAGACAACTATTTTTCAATGTTATTTAACAGGCAGTATTAGAATTTGATGCCTGAAAGAGGAGGAAAAAAAAGTATGTTGAGCAACCTATATATGTTGTCTTTATACTTGAGTTTACCTTTCAGATTGTAGTTTAGGAACAGAACACAGTGGTATCTCTGAGCTGGAAAGGTAGAACTTGGAGTTCAGTGTTGCTCAAGTGGCTGCAGTTTGTGATGTCAGGTTACTAGCAAGCAGAATGCTATTCAGAAAAGGAGGTCCGAATATTGACTTCAGGGATCCCTTTTATTTCTGGCTGAATAATAAGTTGTATATATGTAAGGCAGTCTTCCGTGAGTCCTGGCAGAGGACAGTTACTGGGAAGCAGGGACCCAAAAGAAGAGTTTAGATTAGAGGTCAAAGAGTGCTGGCAGAAATGGGAATTTTGATGAAACAGACTGCAGAGACCTCACAATAATGCAGGCACTCAACTGAGACTCCAGATATACCAAGTGTTAAATAAGATTATTTTAGGAAGAGTGAACCTTAATGTAAACTGTGGATTTTGGATGATAACGATGTGCCAATATAGGTTCATCAATTGTAACAAAGGTACAGCTCTAGAGGAGGATGCTGATAATGGGGGAGTCGATGCCTGTTTGGTTTCGGGAGTATATGGGAAATCTCTATACCTTCCTCTCAATTCTGTGAACCTAAAATTGCTCTAAAAAAAAAGCAATGTCCTGAAAAAAAAATTGGTAGAAGTGATAGTGCATGACTTCCAAAGTGATATCATAAAAGGTTATATGGGGCTTCTGACTGGCTTCTTCTACCTTGGGGCACTTATCTTTGGATCCAGGTATTATGTATTCTCTAAGGAAACCCAAACTATCTCTACTATCAGAGGCCCTTGAAGAATGAAAACTGAGGTCCCCGTTTGAACAGTCAGTATCAACAACCAGACAAGTGAGTGCGTGAACCTTCAGATGATTCTAGTATTTGGTCTTTGATTCTTCAACCCGAGGCCATAGAGGTAATAGAACTTATACAAGGTATCCCCACTCCACCCTTTCAATGTTCTGATTGACAAGAACAATGCATGGCTATTTAATGACAATAAATTTTGGGATAATCTATTACAATGCCTCAAATATCCCATCTTTGTACCGACCAGTGTCACTGTCAAGTTTCACTTCTTTAATGACCCACCTTAAGTTCCATTTTCCAACAATAAAATAACTGCCTTGCTTAAAACATCAGCATGTGTGTCATTTTCTTGCTACAATGTACATAGTTCGTAAGTATCCCCATCTGGTATTCAATTATCTGACTACTCCGTACCTGCACCTATGCAGCTATGTCTGTAAATTTAAAAATTAAAAAAAACCCTCAACTATGTTGACTGATCTCATCTGTAAATCATGACCACCATGTCCCATGAGACCTCAATATTTGTTCAGAGCACTTAAAAAGAGGTCATTTTATTGTATCAAATGTAATAAATGACATGGATGTCTTGGATTCCATCTAACACAGTTAACATTACAACTTATGTTTAGATCTTATTTGAATTGCTGTCCTCCATTGGCTGGTGCTTTTTAATTTAATTTTTTTTTTTTTTGGCCACACTGCATGGCTTGTGGGATCTTAGTTCCCTGACCAGGGATCGAACCCAGGTCCTCGGCAGTGAAAGCATGGAGTCCTAACCACTGGACCACCAGGGAGTTCCCCAGTGGGTAGTACTTTTGAGCCATTTATTTTCTATAACTCTGTGGAAATTAAATTTAATTAAATTGTGCTTTATTAAAATGTATCTTAATTTTATAGTACTAGTATTAAGAGGCCTACAGCATCACCTTATGGTTTCCCCATTTCTTAATTCCTTTAAAATCATATTAAAATAAAAATAAAGCAAAGTACTCAATTCTTAAACTTTTGTGGAGTTTCATCAAAAGAAAATGGTATTACAAAAAGGAAAACAAAGTTATATAATTTTACTTAAGAAAAAACAAAAGATCATAAGGCAATATATTATATCATCTAGATCAAGTATTGTGGTAAATTACAAGTGATTGCAATTTTATCTATAAAACTGTTACCTCTAAGCAGCATGTTAATTCTAATCTATTTGAGAAAATTATTCAATTACAATACCAGTTTTTCATAAAATATATAAAATAATAAAATATAATTAAAATATGCATTTGTTAGCAATGCAGCAAAATTAAATAACCCACATGATTTAGTAATGTAACAAATTATCAAAATGTAGAAATTATTCATTATATAAATTTTGAACCATGTATTCCCTTATATAATTGCCACATCCCATGACAGTGTACTGGATTCTATGATACTTGACCTAAGGGTTTTTACTTGTACCAGAAAAGTATTAGATATGTATAAACTTTCAGAAATCAATATTTGATCGTCACTTCTTTGTATTTTACTCTTTATAACAACCTATATGGAATTAGAGTCGTTTCTTATTAGGGGATAGGTTTTCTGAAACTCTCTATGTTATTATAATAGAGACATGTTGTACAGGTGAGATGCCATGGAAAGACAAATAGTGTAAAGTAAAAAATGATAAAAGGAGCTCACAGAGATATACATCAGACATGTCAAAAGCTTCATGGTTCAGTGAAGGCTCCTGGCAAAATCATTTAACACATAGTTTTCAAGTATTATAGAAAAAATAGTTTTACTCTACTTAAACAGAAGCTATGGTTTAGTGATATATTATATATTGTTTGACTGATTTCTTTTAAAAGTAGCAGTATATTAGGCTGAAAATGGAGAACAAATAGAAGTGTTAATGTAATTTATACAGGCTGCAAATGTTAAGTAGTTTTATTCATTGTGGGAATAAATCTATCCCACAGTTTGAAACTATCAATTAACTTGATGGCTAAAATTCATTATAATAGATGTATAGCATGCTATTCACGACAAGCAAATGCTCCATCTATCACTACAAAGTAAATGACTGTAAGGAAAAAAATGATATAGAAAAGATGGCTCTTTAGCTTTCAATTTACACCAAATTAGAAAAGAGTATGTGCTAAACAGTGCAAATAAGCACAAAGATCCTATATATGTTCCCAGAATTCTCAATATGTTTTCTTAACTTACTTCACTATTTTAATTAGCAGATCTATAAAATCATAATTTGTATAAGCACATTTGAAGCAAACCGTTTTTAAGAAAGGCAAAAAAACTCAATATTATTTTCAGCCAAAACAGTACAAAGGAAACTATTTCTTGCGAAAATTTTCCCTTTCACAGTTTTAAATGTTTATAAGGCCGAAGAAAAACTCAAATGATAGAAGTTGTGGTAAAAATAAGTGTTAAAAATATATACATAATGTAATTGAAATATGATTGCTATCACTATTTTATACATGGCATTGAGATCCAGAGAGGACAACTATTAGTCCATAATTACCTGCTCCTATTCTGAATTAATATCTTACTCAAACCTGTATGTATCATTTAAAAACATAAGCACTTTCCCAAGTGTCTCATGTAAAACCATTTTGAACTGTAATATATCAATAAGGTTAGCCATCAGAAAAAGAAGAGATTTTCCCACAAAAACTTTATAATTTCTAAGAAAAAATACTGTATTTCACAAAGTT
Source organism: Mesoplodon densirostris (assembly GCF_025265405.1). Lineage (NCBI taxonomy): Eukaryota > Metazoa > Chordata > Mammalia > Artiodactyla > Ziphiidae > Mesoplodon > Mesoplodon densirostris. The sequence continues at coordinate 95,827,277 of NC_082661.1, forward strand.
TCATTAATTATCACTTTAAAAAATGGAAATCATGATGTTATTTCACTATAAAATAAAATGTAATTTACCTAAATAGTATCTGTTGATTCTCTTTCGTGTTTTTAAACAAAATGTTTTGACCACAGTACTATCCAAATGTTATTCATTTAAACAAACGTTGATTCTTCTTTTAATCTACATCATTGTTTTTGTGAGAAATAAAATTAGTACTAGTGTGAAGAATTTATTTCTAAATCCAGGTTTCTCTTTTTATTTCCTTTTTCTTCCTACTTATTCATCTTCTCAAGTCCTTCTCCAACTCATTCTTCTTTCCAATACTTCTTCTCAAGAACAAAGAAGTATTTCATATGAGAAATATACACAGTTGCCATGTTATAAGAATTGGAGATTATTGATTCCAGCAGACTTCAGCGTAACATTGAGATGCAGTTGTTGTGTTCATATTTGAATATTTTAGAGACAAGATGTTAATTATGACCTGAAAAACTCACACTTCTATTGGGCAGATGTTTTGTTGTTACAGCTCTCGTTTACATGAAAAATACCCTCATCAAAAATACCCTCCAAGTTGACACAAAATTAACCATGATGGGGATACATCTGTATCTGTCTATTTATCTAGGTAGATAGATAGATAGATAGATAGATAGACTAAATAAAAGATTATCCTGTGGATCATTACTGGTAAGGGATGGTTTCACTTTTTATTTGGGAGAATTTTAAATTTTCTGTTGTTATCTAGTCACTCAAAATTATAAGCTTATACATAATATATTATCTATTAATTATATTTGATACCACTGTTTATACATTCATAAATCTGACTGTAGCTATCTGTATTAACTTTAATATAACTCAATAGGCATTGCCTTTGCCTTTATCTCTAGTGAGACAAAATATCACTTTCTGTTACCTCTATCTGTTGACAACATGTGTAGTTCTATCTACTAGACTGACACCAAATATATGTTATATTGTATTATTGCTCAAAACATTTGCTGCTCCTCCTGAGGAAGGACTATACTGCTATATCATATCAATGTCAATGTTGGCAGTGCAATTTGCAGGGTTCTCTCTGCAGAAGGATTATACTTCCATTCCTGCCCAGTTATCTCAGACTTAGTCATTGTGGTTTGCGATGATGCACCCAAAAAGAGAATTATGCATCCTTGGAGTCTGAAATCAGGAGAGGTCATATAAATCATTTTAGCCAAGGGTATTTGTGTGGAGGTGATATATGTCACTCTTGAAGCTTTAAAAGCCAATTCACAGTTAACCTCATCTCTTTATTCCCTCTGCCAAGCAAATCTCCCACAGAGATTCTGCCTCTTCAGCCTGGACCTAGAGGGAGGATAACAGAACAGAGATGCATTCATCTTGCAATGGACATTTAGCATAAGATTAAAAATAAATTGTCTTTTTATAAACCATTGAGCTTTAGAGTTGTTTATTAACACAACATAGCCTGTTATATCCAGACTAATACATGTTGTAACAAAAATTTCTTAAAATCAAATTTGAAACAAAATAAAAACTAGCTTAGTGTGGCACAAAATTCTTTATGATGTAGAAATGATGTGATGTGCTTTATTCTGAAGGTCGGGGTGTTTTTTTTAATGATAATATCAATGTGATGAGAAATAAATTTTTTGATCAAAGAAATTTATCTAGACATTTCACTTCATGGCATTATGATTGATTTTTTTTTCATGTTGCAATCACTTACTTTGGTACTATAAGGTCAGAAATGATGGCTGTATAAAGACACATAATTTTGGTCAAATTGACTTGGGGGATTGTATTAGTAAGGGTTATCCAGAGAAACAGAATCAATAGAGACAGAATCACCAGAACCATGGTCAGGATTATCCAGAGAGAGAGTCAGACTTATCCAGAGAGACAGAGTCAATATTTATTATAAGAAGTTGGCTTATACAATTATGTTGGCTGGCAAGTCCAGAATCAGCAGTGGGCACTGGAAGGCTGGAGATTCAGGAGAGGTGATGGTGCACATGAAGTCTGACGTCAGTCTGTGGCAGAATTCCCTCTTGCTCTGCTCAGAGAGTCAAATAATTTTTTTTCTATTCAAGCCTTCAATTGATTGGATGAGGCCATATTATGGAAGGCAATCTGCTTTATTCAAAGTTTACTTACTTACATATTAACTCATCAAAAATACCCTCCAAGTTGACACAAAATTAACCATGATGGGGATACATCTGTATCTGTCTATTCATCTAGGTAGATAGATAGATAGACTAAATAAAAGATTATCCTGTGGATCATTACTGGTAAGGGATGGTTTCACTTTTTATTTGGGAGAATTTTTAATTTTCTGTTGTTATCTAGTCACTCAAAATTATAAGCTTATACATAATATATTATCTATTAATTATATTTGATACCACTGTTTATACATTCATAAATCTGACTGTAGCTATCTGTATTAACTTTAATATAACTCAATAGGCATTCCCTTTGCTTTTGAGATTTAGTTTTAGATCTTTAAATGGATAAATGTTTGAAAATGCTAGTAATATTATAAAAAAGAAAATTAATTTCCAAAAGGGAAAGAAACTACTTTTGCTTCTAGGTAGCACACTCTTTATAGTATTTATTGTTAAGCCAACAAAAAATATTACAATCTAATTATAAAAATTTCATTTTGAATCATAACATTTATGTGGTTATCTCCTTATAATCCATTTAAATTTAACTGCAAGATGTGGCACTTCCCAGAAATCTTTGATAAATGTAATTCAGATATTTTGCTGTTGTTTTTTCTCCCCAAACAAAAAAATGTCATAAAATTAGCATTGTAGGATGGTTTGGAAATGATATAGTCCCATCCAGTTATTTTTACCAGAATTAGCAAGGTTATTATTATTATTTTTTAATTCAGCAACTGTAGAGTTGTCTATATCATTTTTAGCATCTCATTTTCCCCCAAAAGAGCCACAAATGCTCAGTTATTCCTCTCAATTCATGTTCTCAACTTAACAATCCATCAAATATTTAATGAGCATATGTTATAAGAAATACACTTCACTAGGCATGATAGAGAGGAGTTGTGTGTATGGAGAAAGATTAGAAAGTAATTGCTACTCTTTCTCACACTCTGAAATGTGATATGAGCTTTTTATCTTAAATGTACAGATAAAATATTCAGATTATTTACATTAAGTACTAGTAACAATACTAATCACTGGCAATGAGAAACACATTATTTTATAGTTTATTGTTTATATAAGTTGAAGGGCTACAATTTTCATGCTTTCTATTTCTATGGAGAAATAGACTCCTTTGCTCTTTATATTTCTCTTCTATATTTGTAAAAATGCAAAAACTTCATTAAATTAGCAAAACTGTGATTTTAATACCTCCACATGTCTCAAAACTTCATGTGGTGATCTGAGTTCTTTAAAACTGAGTTATCAAAAACATCTCTTGTTTTTCTAATATAGAAATTGAACCAAAGCACAGGTAAGGAATAATGTCTTAGACAAGTTATAAATATTTAATTATTTCTTTAGAGTTCGAAGCAAACTTCTTATTTATCCTGGATCTACTCCTATTCTAATTAATTATAGAATTCAATATATACTCAGAGGTGCATCCATCTTAGGAATTTTTGTTGTTTTCAAAAGAGTATTCCTTTAATAGATTTCTTTAAAATACATTCTACATCTACAAAATGCTAGTGACCACTATCCTACATCCAGTTTTTATCTAAAAACAAGAAAACAGCATCATGAAATACTCATTTGTAGGAGCAAATATCATGTCTTCCCTCATGAGGAGACTATAGTTTATTTACAGTCAATTTATAATATGTTGTCATAATCCTCTTTACACAGTTTTCTCCAAACAGGATTTAACACTGCTAGATGAAATTAGTTCACTGACTTCTGTGGTGTAAGACTGATTCTGTTGATAGATAATCAGATATTTATTCAGCTTTCACTGTGGTTTAAAAGTAGTTGCCTCAGTTCATGAAGGTAGAGTAGGATTCAAACTATTCAAAATAAAAGAGGTATTAAAATCACATAAAAGTAATTAAAGATCTAATTAATTTTTTTAAAAAAGATCTAATTTAGTGACTTGAATTTCTTCCAATGTTTCTATATATAAGTTTAATCAATAGTTTACAATTAGGATAATGATATAATTAATCATATATATGATGGTATATTTGAGAGTAAAAGGAGTATTCTTTTTTTTTTTTTTTTTTTTTTTGCGGTATGCGGGCCTCTCACTGTTGTGGCCTCTCCCCTCGTGGAGCACAGGCTCCGGACGCACAGGCTCAGCGGTCATGGCTCACGGGTCCAGCCGCTCCGTGGCCTGTGGGATCTTCCCGGACCAGGGCACGAACCCGTGTCCCCTGCATCAGCAGGTGGACTCTCAACCACTGTGCCACCAGGGAAGCCCAAAAGGAGTATTCTTAATAATTAGATTTTTAAAAAGCAATAGGGGCTTCCCTGATGGCACAGTGGTTAAGAATCTGCCTGCCAATGCAGGGCACATGGGTTCGATCCCTGGTCTGTGATGATCCCATGTGCCGTGGAGCAACTGAGGCTGTGCGCCACAACTACTGAGCCTGCACTCTAGAGCCCGCAAGCCACAACTACTGAGCCACGTGCCACAGCTACTGAAGCCCGCGTGCCTAGAGCCTGTGCTCCACAACAAATGAAGCCACCGCAATGAGAAGCCTGCACACTGCAAAGAAGAGTAGACCCTGCTCGCTGCAACTAGAGAAAGCCCACGCACAGCAACGAAGACCTAACCCAGCCAAAAATTAATTAATCAAGTAATTAATTAATTTTAAAATTCTAAAAAAAATGCAATAAAGATGTAGGTTCTTGGGAAAACAGGACATAAGTTCAACTTATCTAGAAATAACTTAAGGAGAGGCACTATTTTCTTAAGCATAATATCTTTAGCACCTAGACTGGCACATAATAGGTACTTAGTAAAAACAAATTTAAATAAATGATGGATTAATTGTTCAAAAAGTAATCATTATGTCTTCTTTATAGTCATTTATTTATTACAAATTTTATTTATTACACCTGTAATTCAAATTCTATTAATTCTGACACTTTAGAGAATCATCGGTATGTTGATCACTTTAGGTCAATCTATATTCTGTGAAATAGCATTGACTGTGCTGTATTACTATTCACTTATCCTTTTTTGAAATCAGTTTCTGTATCAAACAGTATACATGCACATTAACCTCATTTATCTAGAGGCAAGTGTGACAGAAGTGGGACTGTAGAAAAGTTTGGTAACTTACCTTTAAGTGGCAGTGTCAACGATTAGGGAATTTGTCAATATGTTTGTTTCTGTCTCATTGCTACTCATGACATCAAGGAATCTGATACTCTGAAATAAGGTATAATGATGTTCAAGTAATTAAAGTCTAAATAGAATCTTCAATCTTGTTAACCCAGTTTCAAAATGAGGTGTATGTTTATAAAATTCTAATAAGATGTTCAATAGAAAAACCTTGAAAATATTTCTTTGAATAAAAAACAAAATATAATTGTGACTACCTATTAGATAACTTAGGTTTATGGAATTATAATGTCAGCTACAATTTAAGAAAAGTAAAACTTCATCCTCAGACTTAACTGTAATAATAAAGATGAGCAGAATTATTTTACACAGCATTTGAATGGGACACAAGTAGTAAGTCTAATTAAAGATTTAAAAAAGGTAAGAAGATTGATTCTGTTAAAAAGTTGGTTAAAATAGAATCCCAGTTTATACCTGGCACAGCATGGTAAATTAAGGGAGCAAACGTAAGAATTCTAGTATGGTCAATAGCGTGGCATAAGGAGATCTGGATTGCCTCTGTTTAGTCTTTATCTGTTCAATTTTAGCTAATCATTTAATTTTCATCTTATCTGTTTCTTCAACTGCAAAATTAAGGATAGGGATAAATAAGAATTTCTAAAAGTCTATTCATGGCAAACACTGGCATGCATAATAGTCTTTCAAAAATCATGTTTTGTTTTGGGATCCAGTCTAGGACCATCCTGGAGATTAATCATTCACACTGCCATTATGAGAAGCATTGCTGCAATAAAACAGCGTGCTTAACCATGTTCAACATAGTAAGAACCAAACTTCAGCACAATTCGTTCCTTAAAGATCAATTTCTAGGAAGTGCTTTTGGGGAGCTATGAACAAGACAATATTTAAGTTATTTAATCTGATTATTATGAAGTATGTCATATGTGTTAAATCAATGACCTGGTTTATGTGCATTTCCAGTGTAATGGGAAAACTTTCTAGCGTTGTGCAAATAAACAGTCTTCATATTTTATAGTTAACCCAAATCAAATTTCTGTTTCAAATCTCCCAAAGTCTTGAACTGGGTTGATATTGGAAAATAGAATGACAAAAGGTAATGTGCTGATTAATAATCAATGCTATTTCCCATCTTTCCAACAAATAGAATCTAATATGATTACTAAAACCTCAGTCACTTACCATGTTACAGTTATCCTTCATCTTTAATCAGTTGAAACGCCTCTATTTGCTTGGACAGAGCTTCCTGGCCCACAGCAGTCTGCTTGCAAATCTCCTTTGTCTCCATCTTCCCTGACCGTTTTGCTGGCCTGTCAGATGAAAAATGGGGTGGAATTGGATAAGACAGCTGCCAATATGTCTGTCCACGTCTTGGTTGAAATAGTTTCCACAGCTAATCTACATATATTTTTTTCTCTAAAGAATTCTATGGTCAACGTAGCTTGAAGTCAAGAGGCTTCCATACATGGGTGGGACATGATAAAACCGCTATAAGGGACCTGATTCTGTGCAACTCTATGTATGTGAGAACTCCAGGAGTTTTTGTCCCGTTCCTCTGATTCCTAGTTGGTTGCATCATTCCCACTTTTATTTGATACAAGCAAACCTTTGCCTACTCTTCAGTAGTTTTTAAAAGGCCTACACACCCTCAAAACTCCTATGAATATAATCAAGACCTACTGGAAATAATGATATGCTGTTTATACCAGAGCTGGGAGGGACTTGAGAATATCTTTATTCTTTCCAGACTGTTTGTCCCATCGTGCTACATTTTCTAAGATCCGTTTCCATGTGCTGCAAGACAATGGCAATGTTGGCAATGGAGATATAGAAATACAAAAAAAAGTCTTTATGACATACCATACAGGCCATGCAATGCCACTTAAGTGAAATTAACAAAACACAGTGATGGTAATTTACAGGATATACAACATTTTAAAGAGCATATTGGAGATTGAGCATAAAAAAGTAAAAGTTGCTGTACTTGGTCTTTGGTTGAGACTTCTGTCTTACCTTCGCAGCATCTTCTAACTTGAGCTTCCTCCTGCGCAAGAGATAGAGTCTAATCCAGAAAACAAGTCCCAGAATTAGGCCCTTCTACCTGTGGACACATATCACATAGTGATAGCTATGCATTTTTCTGATTTAAGTACTTTTCACATATATTCTCTGTGCACTGCTTGAGACCATACTTTTCATTACAGAAAATCTCAGGACTAACGTTTACCAGAATAAAACTGGGCTTGCTTATTTTAGAGAGTATTGGTTCTAGTCTATTTAACTAAACTTTCCTTTTCTGGGTGAGGGGTGTTTCCTTGTCTTATGTGACTGATTTCTCAAAAGCCACACTGTTTTTATCCTCTTGTCTAGTTCTTCATAACTCAACATCTTCCCTATTGTTGGATTCCTAATATAAACATGTACTCAACCTAATGTAATTTTAAACAAATACCATACTTGACACTAAGTGTATTTTATTAAATGTATCAAGATGTTTTTTATCTCTCCTAATCATATTTGAGTAAAGTTGTACACGTTAAAGTACATTTAATCCATAGTATATTTTGACTATAAACAGATGTGTGTATATATATACATATATACTTCTATGTATAAACATATTATATATTTTATAAATATTATCAAGAAGCATGATAAGAATCCATTGAAATATGTAAACAAATTATATTTTTTTCTTGCTCAAGGACTGGTAGAGAATACATTTTTCTTTGAAAAGAACATTTGTTGAGTGGTTAAGAAAGAAAAGACCAACACAAGCTCAATCTCTCCATATATAAAATATATTGTGTTTGGTAGGCAAAGCCACTCTTTCTTTAGCATTGTTTGTGAATTGTGTTTATTAAAGTATTTGATAGTTTTTAATGTCTTTGTCCAACATGAGCAATCCTTTTTCTATTTTTACATCTTGGTAATTTTGCATGCCACTATTCTTGCCAAGCAGTTTGAGGCAGTGTCATATTGCTAGAGGTCATAATTCAACATATATTTTAAGTGCTTACACGTTCTTTCTTTATAGTTACCCTCATTTCACCTTTCGAATACAATGTCTTACGGAAATGCTCTGGGGTTTTATTTGTACTTACTCTCCATGAATCTTCAGCCTAGCAGGCTAGTGAACTAAAACCATCCTTTTATTGCCTGCAGACTGGCTGACTTCCAGTACCTCATTGTTTGTGGTTCTGTTTAGTCTTTTCAAGTTATCTGTTTAATAACATAATTTTTTCAGGACCTGCTGAATACAGCTGTTTAGATGTTTCTCTTAATCAAACTATCACATGGGTATGAGAAGATCCGTTTGAAAGATCAGAAACAAAAGCATGAGAATAAGCCAATTGAAAATTAAAGTGTGTTGTTTAGACAAAGTTGTAATTAGGAGGAAATAAAATAATTTGGGTCATAGCTAAATAAATAAAAGACATATTTTGTTACGTGAGAAAGTGCTTTCTCGATCCCTGTTCATACACTTAAATCCTCTTCATGTGAAATGATATATTTTTCTCTTATTTATGCTTTTGGTCTTTTACTCAATTTTCACAGGCTGAATATTATGAATTTCTGTCATTTTTATGTCCTAAAACCCATTTCTATTGAGAGAAAACAGTTGAGTCAAGTGTTGCAAAACATTTTATTTGGGATAATCTTATTTAATGCATGAGAAATTTTCTTCTACACAATCTATTCCAACTTCATTTTTACTTTAATATGTCTTGGCTATATGGAACAGCAACTATTGAACACAATATTCCAGATCGTATATTTTTTAAAACTCAGGATTTGTATTCTTATGGTGGTTCTCTATTTGTTTTATGTGTTTATCTTAACTTTTATTAAGTTATTCACATAATTACATAAAAAAACTGCTATTTAATGAAGTTGCCAGGTTCATCTTTGTCACATAAAAACAGGGTGGCCATAGTTCAATATTCTGTGAATTGCATGAATATTACTCCCACAGTACTAGAATGAACACATCTAAAATTAAAGCTTTATATAAGCTCTTGGGGTATAAAAAGACTTAGAAAAAAAGACTTAAACAATAATTACCAAAACACAAAACACTTCATTAATTAGTAGAAATAATAAATTTTTTAAAATGATGAATTCTATAAAGTGATGATGGAGAAAGGGGAGAAAAGTTTATCTCTAGCTAAGTGCATATTAAAGAAGAATAAGAAAAATGTAAGTACCTGGGAAGTGATTTTCATATCTTATTTTAATCACTTGACTTCTATAGCTCTGTTGCAACATGAATGTTGATGACTGAATCCATATGGGCTATATAAAACATCACTAAAAGGTCATTATTTTTAGTTTTTGTTCCATGTTTAATATCACATTGATAGATAATGATACAACTGTTGACTTATTTGCCTAAAAATTTGGAATCTTTCTTAAAATTCTGCCTGCCAATTTCCCTATAGTATAAATACCATCAAACAAACTTATACAATTGAACAGTAGATAATATTGATTAAATATCTGAATCTTATGATATAAAAATTTAGGCCAAGCTATTGTTTCCACAATTTCATCAACTATAAAAGTTTAAATGAGCAATATTGTTAAGGTATATAAAATTAAAATATTTATTGTTTAAATTACTTAGTATTGAAAATCTCAAGTTAAACAGCAATGTAGTATATGAGCAAATGCTTCAGAATTATTGGTACATTTAGGACAATTAAGATGGATCAATACAATGAATTTGCAAGGGTTTTCGCTCATTGGTCAGTGCAACCACAACTGTGCTACCTCATTTATCATGTTCCTGTCCAAATGTTCACCTTAAAATAGTCCATTATGTTTCTCTATTAATATATTTCTGCATCTGGTGAGTGAGTGTGAGAGAGAGAGACATAGAGAGAGAGGGAGAGAAGCAAAACTATATCAGTTTATGAAATGTTACAAACAGAATACTAGGTATATAATTTTGGTGAATAAGACACAATATTGTGGAGCTTATATTCTTTATGTGAACACATATGTAATCTAGAATTTCATTCAACAATCAAAGATCTGAATAAAGTGGAGTTTTCTGTACCTTTGGGTGTAAAATTTTTAATCATAGACATATATCAACACTGGCTGGACATTAACTGTATTATTGTAAGAAATTGAAACTATTTTATTTATTTGATATTTGTTTTTTAAAAGTATGTAGCTGATTCGAAGACTAAGATGTCTCTTTTAAGCAAATCAGAAGCATTTGGCAGAAAAGTAGGCTAATTGTTTTTATTGCACATGTGTGGCTTTGGCCTTGCTTACAAAGCACATAATATCAATACATCCTTTATTATTCAAGTCTTCATCAGTTTAGCTGTTTATACTGGACATACACTGAGAGGTTTATTCAACTTTCATTTGAAGTCCTGATGACTACTGCTTGCCACATACTTTGTTGGTAGTGCAATTAAAACTGTGAAATTCCCACTTATATATGAAGAGTTTATCAAAAATTTCAAACCTAGAAAAGTTTATGGGACATATTCATACATCAAGGGGTGTCAGTCAAAGGGTGTTCTGAGACAAAGTCTCACAAGTCCATCTGCCTCAGCATCCCAGAACTTGAATTTCTAACTCTTCCACTTAGTAAAATGGCCTCAATTTAGTTAGGCCTCCATTCCCTACACTAATGTCCAGAAATTTCTTCTAGCCTGAGACCACAGTGGTGTCTCATTTGTTTGCCTTTCCTCAGGGGGTCACAGCCCTGAATGTGTTGACAAATATTTGAAAACCATTGGTTCATATATTTTGCAAATGTCTGTTTATGGTAAGAGAATAACTCTAGTTTTCATCATGGAAAGAAGTGGAATTTTAATTCTACAATTTTTAGGTTAAAAACTAAATCTACACATGTATCTATCTATTTATCTAAAGATATATATATGGATATATATATATATATATATATATATATATATATATATATATATGGAGAGAGAGAGAGAGAGAGAGAGAGAGAGAGAATTATATCTATATATACTCTTCCTGGAAAAGATATGTGTATTTCTTATTCTTCTATTCTATTTATATCTATCTAAATAAAGTTGGGCCAATTCTTACCTTTGTACATAGAGATAATAGGAGAGATTTGATACATCTATTCAGGGCAGGATTCTTCAAAGGCACATATAGTGTTTTCTTTCTTAACTGGATTTGGAGTGGATAGGTTTTACAATATCATAATCCTTTATGCCTTACATACATTTTTATGAATTCATATTCAATAAAAAATTTTAGAAGTATAAAATTAACAGATATTGTATTATTTGTAGCAAAGCTCACTACACTTATGAAGAGTTTAACTCAGGTATTTTTAACATAGCTGTCTAAATGAGATAAGGAATTTTTCACATAGTGAACAAGTACGAAATAATAGGTGTTTTAGAAGAAAGATGGAAGAAAGTGCCTCGGTTGTTCTAGAAAAGCAATACAGCACAATGATGTTCACACCCTGGGGTCTAATAAATGTATATCCAGTTCTGGTTCTTTAACTTTCCAGCTTTATGTTTCTGGAAAACTTGCATAATCTCTCTAAGTCTTAGGTCCCCATTGTATAATCTGTATAATAATGACACCTATTCCTTTTATTTATTTATTTATGGCTGCGTTGGGTCTTCGTTGCCGCGCATGGGCTTTGTCTAGTTGTGGCAAGTGGGGCCTACTCTTCGTTGCGGTGCGTGGTGGATTCTCTTGTTGCAGAGCACGGGCTCTAGGCACATGGGCTTCAGTTGTTGTGGCACGCAGGCTCAGCAGTTGTGGCTCACGGGCTTAGTTGCTCCACGGCATGTGGGATCTTCCCGGACTAGGGATTGATCCCATGTCCCCTTCATTGGCAGGCAGATTCTTAACCACTGTGCCACCAAGGAAGTCCCAGCACCTATTTCAAAATAATATAGGAGCATAAAATAAGTAATTCATTTATAATCAGTTAACACAGAGCTTGCCACAGAGTAAATGTTCAATAAAATATTAACTATTATAGTTACAACAGTTCTGTCCAATACTACTAGTATTCATTGACATCATATCTAAAATACTATTAAAGCATTTCCTTTGTTAGGCACTTTTTCCCATTAAGTTCAATAATAACATAATTTCACTTATAAATAAATTTCAAGGAAAATCTTATCCTGCTCTGCTATCACTAGATTATATATGGTAACATTTCAAACACTTGTTAGTATTGACGGTATTTCTAGACTACAAGGCAAGGTTAAAAAAAAATGCATTACGATTTTGACTTTGAAAGCACACAGAAGATTAATGTGTTGCTGAATTTAATATTACTACTGAGACCTGCATGCATGATTTTCTGTCTTGGGTTCATCAAGAGAACCCTGATGATGGTAAATAGTTGAACCTGTGCTACCAAACCAGTGTTCCTTTCTTCTGAAGTGGTTTCTGTACATTAGACAGGTGGGAGGATGTAATGAATATAGAAAATTTGTCTGCTATTAGAATCATTAGAATCTGTCTGTGATTTTAAGGCAAAAGTAAGTATAGGTCTGAAGACAGAAATATCTAGTTTGAAAGTTGTAGTTTGAAGGCATCCATAGGCAATAAGTAAAAATGTGTGGCTATGTTTAAATAAAACTTTATTTACAAAAGTAACAGACTAGATTTGGTGCACAGGCCAGAGCTTGACATTCCCTCTTCTAAGGTCTTTACAGATACTAATTCATTTAAACATCATGAAGTTAAAGAGGCAGAGTTAGGATTAAACCCAGTTGATTTGTCTGCGAGGTCTGTGCTGTACTCTTTATCAGGCTAGGACTCGCTTGGTCCTCCTCTTTCTTCCCTCGATTGTCCCTCTATTTTCCTATGTTTTCTTCATTATCCTCCATCTATGTTTCTGTATGTGTAATCCTATATATCTATTCCTGTCCTACACATCGGTTCCCTGCATTGCTGAAAATATATCCCATTTCTAGTTTTCTTCATTCTACTTCATTGTGTTTCTTTCACCATTTTAAAATTTCTTGAGGTTTTATGGAAACTAGTATATACAATTTAAAAAAGAGTCAGGTTGAAAGATTTTCTTCATAAATGGTCATTTTTATATTAATTCTTTTTTAAAAAATTGAACAATAGATTTTGCCCCACTAAGTCAGGTGTCTATCTGTTTAACTAAAACTATGAAATAATAAAAACAAACATGTAATAATAAATAAACAAATAAAGACAACAAAAGTTTGAGAACTTCAAGTGCAATTGAGACTAACATTATGAAAAATATTTATTTGATGAAGGAATATTTCCTTACACAATAACATTATTTTTTTAGACTTGAAAAAAAGTTTGACAATGGCACCAATTTAAATGGAAAGTTAAAAAAAGTTACAATAGAAAACTGTGCAAAGAAAGAAGTGAATTTTGTCCTTCAGTATACAGAATTATTCATTAACAGATAAAATGTACTTATAAAACAGGTCTATGAGAAGAAAACAGTTTGAATAAGACATCCAAATGATACATATTATATTAAATTATTAGGTAATAAGATAACTAGTAGAACTGAGGCAACTTTTAAAACAGATGAACACATATCTCTGAAATGTACTTCAAAATTCTGAAAGTGGCATTTGTTCATCCTTTTAAAAGTACCTCAAATAAATTTTAGAAACTACTGCTACAAACTGAAGTGTTTTGCAACAGAATGAGGATAATTTTTCAGTGTTAACACCCTAGAATGCATATTTAACTATACATTTTTAAAACAAGGTAGGAAAAAATTAAAATCTCTTCCATTTTTACTTTAGAATTATTGACTGCTGAGACAGTTTCTGCTATGTTGCACTTATTTGTTTTGGGAATGAAGTTCTGGTTTTATATCCCCCAGTTCTGTATGTATACATAAGATCCTTAAATAGCTCTTCTCTTCCAAAACCTTCTGCTTGATACATGATTTACACACATGCCTATATTTAGTTTCCATTTATTCCCAATTGCAACTTACCTTTCACATCCACTTATATATTCACATGTTCACGCAGAGATTACTACTAGAAGATTGATAGGAGAATATAAGCTGAAAAGTACAAAAACTATATTCTAAATATGCTGTAACACTACACCTAGAACAATGCCAGAAAGGCTGTATATGAATAATTGAATGTATAAATAAATTAAATGAATAAATGAAGTAGCTTGACACTGTTACTTTTTTTTTCCTGAAACTATATAAATGTCTTACATTTTTCTTTAATTTGAAACCACCCAAATCATGATATTTGGATAACTTTCTAGTAACGTCAACTCACTTTAACAGATTTCCTGACTTTTGGAATTTAATTAAACCATTTGTCTAAAACAAATCTATGCTCCAGATATGGTGCTTTCCCTTACAGATTCAACAATATGCAAAATACAAACTTTTGTTTTTTAGGCACTCAGAATCAACAGGTTTGCAAGACTTTAAAGACTCCAGTTCACTTCTTATGTGCAAGTACTTTTACATTAATAATTTGATTTTGAAAGCAAATGGTTTTAAAAAATTACTAATATGCATATACATCTGTTTAAATCAATATGAAGTACAGATGAATTTAGTGAGTTTTTGGATGTAATCATAAAGATAATTAATTTTATTTTTCTACCAGTGGTGTCAGTGTGTATTAGGGTTTTCCAGAGAAACAGAACCCATAGGCAATAGATAGATGAAAGAAAGAAAGAGAGAGAGAGAAAGGAAGGAAGGAAGGAAGGAAGGAATGAAGGGAGGGAAGGAGGGAGGGAGAGAGGGAGGGAGAGAGGGACGAAGGGAGGGAGAGAGGAAGGAAGAAAGGAAGGAAGGAAGAATTTTTTTTTTGTAAGAAATTGTATCATAATCATTGTGCATGATTATGGAGTGGAGACTAACAAGTCTAAAATCTATAAAGCCAGTGTCTCAGTTTGAGTCCCAAAACCATGAGCTATTGTGGAAGCAGGAAGAGCTGAATTTCTGTTTGGAGGCCATCATGCAGAATTCTCTCATACTCAGGAGACAGTCAGACTTTTGTCCTATCCAGGCCTTGAACTGATTGAAGGAACCCCCATACTTTAGGGAGGAAAATTTGCTTTATTCTGTCTACTGATTTAAATGTTAATCTCATCCAAAAAACACCCTCACGGAAACATCCAGAATAATGTTTGGGCAAATATCTGGGTACCCTGTGGCATGATCAACTAAACAGATAAAATGAATAATCACAGGCTCAAGTAAACCTAGTTTTAATTGCATTCTCTATTCCAAACATTGCTGAAAACTAACAATTCTGGCTGGGTCTGTTTTTGTTTTTCAGATTTCTGCTATACAGGATCTAATTTCTGGGCCTCTCAGAAATCCCTTGGGTTCATTTGTTTTTTGGGCCCTGGCTGCTCACTAAGTGGAGAGTCTAGTGACCTACTTTGTCTCCTAGTTTTTCTTTTTTTAATACAACATGTTCTTATTAGTTATCTATTTTATACATATCAGTGTATACATGTCAATCCCAATCTCCCAATTCATCCCACCACAACTCCCCACCACTTTCCCCCCTTGGTGTCCATATGTTTGTTCTCTACATCTGTGTCTCTGTTTCTGCCTTGCAAACCGGTTCATCTGTACCATTTTTCTAGATTCCACATATATGTGTTAATATATGATATTGGCTTTTCTCTTTCTGACTTACTTCACTCTGTATGACAGTCTCTAGGTCCATCCATGTCTCTACAAATGACCCAATATCGTTCCTTTTTATGGCTGAGTAATATTCCATTGTATATATGTACCACATCTTCTTTATCCATTCTTCTGTCAATGGGCCTTTAGGTTGTTTCCATGACCTGCCTATTGTAAATAGTGCTGCAATGATTTTTTACTACTACTGCAACAGGCTTTCCTAGGTGTCACCACTACCCATTCACAGGCAGGATCCTTAGGAACTCTAGTGCACAAAACTGTCCCAAATTAACCCACAGAGTTTGTGACTTTCCCAGTGGCAGTCTGTATGGGCTAGTGAAACAACCAGGAAGTGTGGATTAACAACATGAGAATAACTCTAACTAGGAATAAAAGGCAGGAAATCAAAAGGAACATGAAAAAGACTTGTTCTTTTTGAATATATACCATCCTGTCACAGGAGGGAACTACCTTCTATTTGGAAGTCAGTGTATGATATTGTACTGGGTCTTTTCAGAGAATGAGCATCAGATCATGAAACAACATGTGATTGTACAAACCTAGCTTCCAATAATGAGCTGGAGGCCTTAAGAACCTGTGAGGCATAAAATCATGTGGAAGCAGCCAAAATCCATTTTACAATGGAAGCGATCTCTCCAGGATAGGTCTTGAGTAAGGTGAGAAGTCATGAATAAATTGCATGAGCAGGTGGCCCAGACTCCACATAACATACCTCCATTGTGCCGATGCCTCTTCTTGTACCCATGACTTAACAGGGGGATTTCTTTGTTGATGGAGAAGAAAAAGATTCAGGTCAAGTTTTCAGACCATTAAGAGTGTATGTTGGTTCTAGCTTCAAAAAGACTGCTGCTTTTTGCAAAATTATATTCACAAATAACCGTATGATGAAAGTTATATATTAAAGAGTGACTTTTTAAATGAAAATGATACTAGTATGTGGATTTTTAAATATGTGAAAAAAAGGAGTTTTCATGGACAAAAATTAGCAGCTTAAATAGTAATGAGATGAAAAATAATTTTGAGGTTTAAGTTTTGTTTTCCTTGGGATTCTTATTATACAATTGTATCTTAAATATAGATTTAAGAAATTTAGAAAAGATATGATATCCATATATGATAAAGTATATAGAGAAATGCAAAATTGTCATTGTAAGCATTCAGCAATATATTTTTAAAAAAATGTAGTGATTAAAACATTTAATAAAATAAAATAAAGATCAAAAAAAAAAGACTGCTACTGCATAGTAACTCCACTTATAGGCATAGAGGACAGAAATGAAGGAAATCATCCAAGTGGGAAGATCCGGGAACATGACCCTTGGACGTCCACTTAGAGAAAGACTAAGTTACAGATATTCACTGAATCCTAGTTACTAGCAGCCAGCAACAGAGACTGACTGAGAATTTTAACTCAGAACTACTATTTCTAGAGAAGACTGTATCATATCCTAATAGCAGTAAGTTATATTAGACCCCTTTCACCACAAAGGGGACAGCAAATTGTCTTTATTGTAATAGATATATAGAATGACTATGTGTTTGACTCAGCTAGCTCCATATCCAAGGGCTTACAGAATGCTTCTTCTATTGAGATGTTATCCCACACAATATTACCACATATTGAAGAATTATTTTTAGACCCCAAAGAATTGCAGTTAATGAGCTCCTGACAATGCAATTCTTGAGTCTTACCATATAACCCATCATCAGATTTTTTTTTTTTTTTTTTTTTTTTTTGCGGTACATAGGCCTCTCACTGCCGTGGCCTCTCCCATTGCGGAGCACAGGCTTCGGATGCGCAGGTCCAGTGACCATGGCTCACGGGCCCAGCTGCTTCACGGCATGTGGGATCGTCCTGGCCTGGGGCACGAACCCGTGTCCCCTGCATCGGCAGGCGGACTCTCAACCACTACGCCACCAGGGAAGCCCTCTGAGTTTAATTTTTAATTGGGACTCAAATAATATTTGTACATTAAAATGACTAATAGCTGATTAAATTTCTTTCAAGGTTATCTAGGAGCTAACTAGCTAGCTAGCATTTGTCTGTCTTTCTGTCAGTCTTTCTCTCCTAATGGGTTAGGAATTTCAGCTTGTTTTAAGGTACCCTATATTTTGTCTGTAGGAAAAATAGAACCCATAATTTGTTCCTAGTTTATGGTATTTCTCATTCTTCATGACATTACTATATGTTATTTCCACATTTTCACTGTAACTTTGTGAAATATAACCACTCTGATTGTTCTTCATTCTACTTCTAGGTAATGGGGAACACAGTATGACAGCTATATCAGTGGGTATCAGCCCATTACCTTACTTTTACTTTAAAAATAAATGTATTGGTTAGAAGTAATGCTGTGTATGGTATCATATTGTGGTGAATGCCCACAGATGGTGGTCCTGACAGAAGAATGGTAGACATATACTTGTCTTGCCCATGGCAAGAATACAAATAAAGGCCCATATGCTATAGGTCTAAATAGTTAGAAGTAATAAGTCAAGTTAGATGACATATGACCTATCTTCTTGACAAATATGCTCTCATAACAACCTGGAAAGCTAAGTTTGAATATAAAATTCTTTACTTCCTTGGCATTCCATGTCAAAGCTCAGTGGCACAGGAAGAGGTATTTTCTAGACCCCATTACCAGGTCCCCAATCTTCAGAATGTCTTACTTCTTGTTTCTTGGCTGCTTCATTTTTGTACTGCTAGTGGCCATGTACACATGTTGACAACCCAGTGCTATTCAACTAATAAATGAAAATGGATAGCTGAGGGAAACTAATATATTCAGAATTGGTTAGGTGTCTCACTGGCTTCAGCAAATTTAATGTTTAGCAAATTGACCTCAAGAGATCTTCGGATATATTTCTCAGCACTTAAGAGATAGTTGGACAAGTTATACATGATAAATATTCCTCAAAGGAAAAACAAACAAACAAACAAAAAAACAAGGGGTGGGATAGGGAGGGTGGGAAGGAGACACAAAAGGGAGGGGATATGGGGATATCTGTATATGTATAGCTGATTCACCTTGCTATACAGCAGAAACTAACACAACAATGTAAAGCAATTAAACTCCAATAAAGATGTTAAAAAAAGAAAGTAATAGATAATATGATGAGCAATAATAAATATGTAGCATCCAAAAAAACAAAAAACAAAAAAAAACAACTTCTTTTCTGAACTTTCTGGGTTATTCCTTCTCACATTTAATAAGCAACTTATGACATCAGAGCATCATATAACTTAGTCCACCAAGGACTGAAGACTTAGCCATTTCTAAAAGCATATGCTTTCCTCCCACCTCTCAGAATTCTCAGAATTCATTCTTATCCTTATTACCAAGATTTTTTTTATGACTGTACATTAGTTATCTGTTAATATTTTTTGAGCAGTCTTCTCCTTCCTGGTTTCATTTTCAAATCATTTCTCATCACCATCCTCCCCACATACACAGGCTGTGGTACAGCTCACATTAGTAGGTATAGATATAGAGAGAAAGAGTCATTAGTGAAGGAGGAGGGCTAGGTTCACCTTACAAGACAACCCATCCTCAGTAAGGATTATCTATTAGCACTGCTTCCATTCCAAGTTAGCTTTTGGCCCAAGTTACATACTCTTCAAGCAAGAAAAGAACTGGGCTTCCCTGGTGGCGCAGTGGTTGGGAGTCTGCCTGCCGATGCAGGGGATGCAGGTTCGTGCCCCAGTCTGGGAGAATCCCACATGCCGCGGAGCGGCTGGGCCCGTGGCCGATGAGCCTGCGCATCCGGAGCACAGAAAAAAGAAAAGAAAAGAACTTCCTCTTAATAAAAGGGACAAAGAAGGTTCAGTGGGAGTTGGTGGTTTGTTTTGTTTTGTTTAATTTTGAGTCCTTGTACCCTCTCTGTTACAGTTTTCAGGGCCCCACTCTTTTTGTAACAATGAAGAGGAAAGTCTGTCAGTTTTCAGGCTATATCTTGACTATTAGGACAACATGCCTTTAAGGATATTCATTTCCTCTTATTCTTTAATGATGTACAGTACTATTAACAATAGCTAATCCAACTCAAGTTACTGTGTTTTTCTTGTTCTTCAGGGTATCAGCCATTCTAATATTTAAAGCTTAATTCTCAATGAGAGCTTCATTCCAGATGACAATAAGTGAAAAAGGAATTAATCATTTTCCACTTCACGTCATGGCTGACAGGTTCCTTAGCAGTAAGTGGATTTTCCACGTAGCCCCAACTAAGCCAGATAACCATTCCCAAACTTCCCCACAACTTTCTCATAGCCCCTCTATTTTCCTTTCCTGGTAGTGATTCCCAGATTAATCTTTTAGATTAATAATAGAAACCTATCATGGTCTATTGAAGCAGAAAAGGGATTAGATAAAAGCTTAGATAACTAATTAGATAACTAAATTAGCAAAAAAGCCTGGAGAATCGAACTCAGAAAATCTTCAAAAGGGAAGAATTTAACCATTCAGAGCCACACAAATCCTGCCACATTCAATACTACCACCAAGGGACTTCCCTGGTGGTCCAGTGGTTAAGACTCTGTGCTTCCTATGCAGTGGGTACGGGTTCGATCCCTGGTCGGGGAATTACGATCCCACATGCTGTGCGGCCAAAGAAATAAATAAATAATAATAAAAGAATAAACATTATCAGCAAAATCATGCCCATACAACTCATCCATTGAGAAGTCGGCTCTTACTTTTCTGAGCACCCAAGCCCAAATCTTACATCCAGGCACTGGCTCTTAGATGGCATGTTATCTCTGCTGTCAGTGCTCTTCTAATGTACCTGCATTTGCTGCCAATGAAACTTCTTGAGGGAGGACTTCCCGTAATTCTTGCAGTTTTGCCAGATTAGCTCTTGGTTCAAAGTTGAGAGTGGTTGTGCATGTTGAACATTCTGTATCAACAAGACTGGCCAAGTGACTCTTTAGAATTATCAGCTTCCAGAATAGGACAGTATTTTCTGGTTCTCATAAAATTTCATATGGTGGGAACAATCATGGATTATATAATGTTGATTATGTAGTGGGAACTCAAAAGATGTTGAATATATACCATATTCTACCATCTAGCTGTGTGACATCAGCGTAGTATAACAAATAAAAAATGCTGTTTTTGATGCAGAAAAACTATCTCCTCCTATATAAATAAAATCCATCCATTCCCTCTGTTAATGTGCTTTATGCCTTCCTTGCCCCAGAACATAGACAGAATGTATTTCCTGTTACTGAAATGCCACCTCAATTGTAGTTTAACAACATCGACCAGGAAGCCTTCTTGAAGCTCCATCCTACAGCAGGGCAACCTGGTAGTCTGCTCATAGCATTTGTACTTCTCCTGTCTAGTGGTTATAATCAATTAAATAAGGAATCTTGTCACCATTCATTTTACGTCTGTTTTACCTGTTAGAATGTAATCTTCAGTCTGTGTTGATTTTGTCCAGATGTGCATTTATAATGCTAAAGCAATGATTTACATACAATCGTAGCTCAATACATATATTTTTCAATGACAAAACAAAATGGAATGAAGCTACATGCCATAACAGGGCTGGATTTCTACCTAAGGCCTCTTGGCAAGTTTTGGATGATTTTACTCAAGAGTTTGCTACAGAATATACAGTTTGACAGAGTCCACTTTCTACTCCAGCAGTAAGAAATATTATTAGAATGACAGACTGAAGTATACAGGGCCCTGCACTGTAAATTTAGAGGAGAATTATATCTATAGGTAAAACCTGCTGTCATATCTTACAAGTATTAATGATGCATGATGTCAGTTCACAGATAAATTCTCCAAAATTTCTAAACCAATTTTATTGTAACTGTGTTGCCATATAATTATTTGAGAAAAGCCTTTGCTAATATTTGCAGTGATTCAATGATGCTGTAATATCTGGACTTCGACAGATGTTACTAACACCAGCTCCTAAGAATGAATTTTCTATCTGCCTATTGGATTCAATACCTCCTGCCTTCTTATGAATTTTATACTGTTTCACTCTCTAGCTCTGTGTCTGTTGCTTTTCCTCTTTCCCTGTCTCCTTCCCTTCCTCCCAATCCCTTCCTTTCTCTTTTTCTCTTTTCTGGTCAACCTCTTCCTATAAATTGAATCCATTCTATAGGTTTTAACATATCCAAGCTTTAACCAAATAAACTTTAAAATTTAAAACTCAACCCTGGCGCATTAGTTACTTATTTCTTTCTCTCCCTTCATAAGTAAAATTTGGGGAAGATATGTCTTCATTTTCTCGATTTCCATTTTCTCCCCATAACATTCCAGTCTGTCATTCAGATATTCCCATTAACCCAGTTCTCATTATGGTTACAACAGTCTCCAGAATATCCAGCTGATATGTTTTCAGTGCTCACATCATTTGACTACTTAGCCACACTTGAAATCACTCCCTGCTTCTTAAAATGTTTTCTTCCTCTGGTTTCTGAACACGTTTTCCTGGCTTTCCTCCTACCTCTCTGTGCCATATTGGTGATACTTATTTGTTGAGCATATTTTCATCAGCTGGCCACTAGTAGTCACTGTGACTCCACATTTGGTCTGGCCGTGGGCATCTCTTTCATGCTATGGTCTCTCTAGGTCATTCTACCCAGGCTCATGGATTCAATTGCTCACAAAACTCACAGTTTATATATTCAATTAGGACATCTCTATGATTTCTAGACTCAAAGAAACCTAACACTCAAAGAATTCAAACTTTATGATTTGGTAAATGCTATCATCATCCATCCACTTAAATAAACCAGCATCTCAGAAGTCATCATTGACACCTTTCTTTACTTAAATGCATATATTTAACTCACAGTTTAGTCCTATTGATTTTATCCTATACCTATCTCCCATAGTAGATTCAAATTTGGTCAACTCACATCTAATATTGCTCAATTAAAATATATTTTCACTACATCTGGGATGACCTTTCATCTAAACAAAACCATAGATTCCACTACTAAGTAAAAATGGAGTTCCCACTCCATTGCTTAAAATACATCAACAAAATTTATTAAAGCCTTACACTTACTTGTAATATTATTTTGTTGATGTCTGTTTCTATTATTAGAATAAAACTCATTGAAGGCAAGGCCTAATTTCTTTTTGATTCATTACTGTATTGCCAGGAATTACTAGGAACTAATTAAACATTTTTTGAAAGAATGAAGAAATTATCATATTGTGTTCTCCCTCTAAATGAATTAAAATAGTTTCTTTTCCCCTCTGTTTCTTTAAACATAGTATATTTATTGCAATTGGTTAAGAGAGTGATATAGACCAGTGTAAAGATTATCCACTTGTTTCACCATGGTAAATCAGATAATAATTGTTTATTATATCATTCCTAAATCATATAATCAACAGATTTAAATTGAGAGTTACCAATTAATCTGAACTATTTGCTATTCATTTACTTAAAAAAAACAAGCAAAATAAGTATAAATTACATTTATAACTTTGATAGAGTTAGAGAAATGTTTTCTGTTTCTAACTATGAGAAATATAATTGATGGTCCAAAACATTACAATGTTTCTATGAAATTTCCATTTAGA
Source organism: Mesoplodon densirostris (assembly GCF_025265405.1). Lineage (NCBI taxonomy): Eukaryota > Metazoa > Chordata > Mammalia > Artiodactyla > Ziphiidae > Mesoplodon > Mesoplodon densirostris. The sequence goes on from NC_082661.1 coordinate 95,850,833, forward strand.
ATATACACTGGCAAAGTTTTAATTTATACTAAATTTTTAAGCTTCAATAAAAATTAGTAAAAGAAATCTTGTGGTTATTCTAAAAACTAGTTTAATGAGTTAAAATATACCTGCACAGTTATCTCATTGACCATTTTCCCAAACCATGTGAGGATTATTGAAGATATTTTCTCAAATTTATGGAGAGTCAGAAGGTTTGATCAGAATCTTTTTTATTTTTATTTACTTTTTTGATTTTATAATTTTCTCAGAACATTATCATTATCATTATCTCTATTTTCTCAATTTTTTGATTTATCATTTGACATGATACAAGATGCCCAGAAATATGGACATCAAGAAAATATGATTATATTTATGTATGAGAAACATAATACAAAAGTATAAATGGTATAGCAAAAAAAATTTAGGGCAAAATATTTAAATGTCTTAAACTCTTCTTCACATTTTGTATGGATTATCTTCAATGGTAATCTTGCATTTAGTGAAAAAAAGTTTATTACATTTCAAGCACTCTGAGAATAAGTTTAATCCTCAGAACAATATTTTAGGCAATTATTATAATATTAAAGCTAGATAAGGTTAAATTTGGATACAGTACATAATTTGCCAGAAATCATAAACAATGAATGGCAGTGCAGATATTTAAAAATACATCTATTAAACCCTGCAGTTTATGTTTTTGAAGACAACTGCATACTTTCTACCTTATGATAATTAAACAATATTGATACCTGCAATTTGCTAATTCATTAATCTCATTATTGGGTGGGCTTAAATTGAAGTAATTATTAAATTTAAATAAAATTGTGATCATAATGACAGTTTTTCTTTTTGTATTTTTCCAGAATCCTACAGGTAAATAATTTTATTGGGAATAAATTCAATTACAGTGTTCATTTATACATCTTGTTCTAAGTATTCAGAGAAAGCCAAAATGGTTGCATCATGGAAAGTATAAAAAGGGTGATAGAGAGGATATTTTGAGTATTTAAATACATAGCTGAATAAAAGCTTCTTATAAATCTTTAGCTTTAAGGACAAAATACTCAAAGTCATAGTCGTTGATAACAGCAAAAGCAAGTTCATAGAGGATTGGTCTGATAATAGCTGGACTCAGAAGAAATACATTGATGTGCAAAGAATGTCTGTACATAGGGTGAAACAAAGAGAAATTGGAGGGAAAAACACATTTATAATATACTGTGCAAATTCACTAAAGCAATAGCTTTGGAAACCTTACATCTGCAGAAAACCTTGTGGGTCTGAATTCAATCCAAACCTGTCAAAAATATTGATGGAAAAAATGTGTCTTTATATTTAAGTAAACATGAATTTAGGAACCTGCTCCTAAATTCAATTTTTCCATAAGAAAGGTAAAATTGTTCCTTACGTTGCATTGTGTAGGCATGAAGATTTAATTAAGACCCTGATGATGCCAACAAAATTACTTTTTCACTGAGGTACTGAAATAGCTATTGACAAAGAACAAGTGTATCAAAGATTATAATCATGTTTCTGCAAATTGCTTTTATAGCTATTTTCAATAGTTTCAATAAACCTAGTTTCTTTCAAACTGATTTGATCACAGACATTGTCAATATTCAAACTATAGTCTGCTTCTAAAACAGGATCTGAACATATATTAAATTTCTCAATCTATTCCACTATGTTACTTTACTTCAGTTACTCAAGTCGTATCTAAAGTTAGGTATACTTAAAAATTATACCTACAAAATGGAATCAGAAAATATAATCAATTTTGTCCTTCCAAAACAACCCATGTTAAAATGCATGCACGGGTAAATATTCACCTAACACACATTGGAGAGGGACACTTGAGAAATCTGACAATTTTCTGAAGTTTTTCTTAATCGATGTATTCTTGCTGATTGTAAAGACCTATTTTCATCTTCAGCTTTCAATAAACAGTCTAAAATTAGTCACAGTCTTATTTTCTTGCTCTGGATTATTAAAAACTCTTAAGTTGTAAATCAAAAGAGTCCACGTTGCAGACAACCTTAACCCGTATAGCCTTGAAATGCATTTTATTATGATTTGCTATAACTCGTAAAGTTATTAAACCATATTACTATCTAGCAAATTCATGTAATTTTTGAAGTGTAGCATCATAATAAATAAAGAGAAGTGTCTTATTATATTATATTGTAATAGTTTGGTCTGATAATACTCAGCCATATAAAAGAAGGAAGTCTTGCCATTTGTAGCAGTATGGATGAATCTTGAAGTGCCAAGTGAAGTAAGTCAGACGGAGAAAGACAAACACTGTACGAGCTCACTTATACGTGGAATCTAAACACATAAAGTCAGAAACAGAGAACAGATTGGTGGTTGCCAGAGCCAGAGCATTGGGAAGCTGGGAGAAGTGGATGAAAGTGGTTAAAGGATACAAAATTCCAGTCATAAGATAAATAAGTTCAGGGGATGTAATATACAGCATGGTGACTCTAGTTCATGATACTGTATTATATACTTGAAAGGTGTTATGAGAGCAGATCTTAAGCATTCTCATCACAAGAAAAAAATCGTTAACTATGTGAGGTGATGGATATTAACTAAAAATTGTGGTAATCATTTCACAATAATACGTATATGAAATCATTATGTTGTACACCTTAAATTATAAAATGTTATATGTCAATTGCATCTTAATAAAGCTGAACAAAACTATCTGGGTCTAGAAGCATTTACAAGGATTGGTATAACAGAGGAAGTGCCTTAATCTCACCCTAAAATAGACTTTTCTTGGGTATGCTTGTTCCAACGGTATCTGGGAGTAAAGGATTCTGTAAAACACATTTCAACTTATTTTCAGACAACAAGCACTCCATTGCTGATATTAATTATAAGGTTTAACTGAGAGAAGTTCAAATTAACATAAGAGGAAAAGGGGTAAAGGGAACATGTCAATCCCTTTAACCTACTAAATATGTTAATATAATTCATAATAGCATAACTCTGTGATCAAATACTCACATTTTTCTGTGAAAGAATTACTGGCTTTCTAGCCTGGATTAAGAGAAGGAGAGAGAGCTACAGGGTGTTTTATACTGGGCAACACTGGGGAAGCTTATGTGAAAAGACACTATAACAAAGAAGGCATTTCCCAGGAAATAATTTAAAAGTTTAAAAAAAAAAACAAAACGAAAAACTCAAAGAAATACACACAATGCAATATTAAAATTATTGCTTTCTCATTAGCTAATTATCATTCTAAACATAATTGAAAAATATGCAAATAATTCCCCATGTTAAAACATTTTAAACAAGTTGAGAAAGGAAAAAAATACAAAGATAAGCACTTACTGTCTGGAAGGACATTTAGTGAAAAATAAGCATAAAAAGTCCTTTCAGGCAGAGCAAGGAGTGGATTTTCTGTTTCTGAGGTAGATTACCATTTCTGAAGAAAAGATCAAAAGATCATTTCATTTAATGGAGACAGCTTTTAGTGTGGAGTCCTGCCTTCCAGCATCAATATGTAAAGAATTTAAAAAACAGTCCTAAGAAGTATGTGCTATGAATCCAGTCCAGTGTTCGTAAGCTATTGCACATCCCTGGGGCAGCTCTGAGGGCCAGTTTTTGTTCCTGTTGCTAATTCTTAGAAATATTAAGGTTAAGTGATTCTCGATCCATTTGCAATGAAGGATATATGTTCGATTTCATTGTTACTTCCATTCTAAAATCATAGGTTTTAGACTCTCAGTTTGAGACCTAGAAAAAATACGGTAAATAATTTGTCAATTCTCTTCTTTAAATTACTACACCATTATATATAATTTTGTGAATACTTAGGATATTAACAGACTACCATGAACATCACTTGCTAAGCCTTTTATTCAATGTCATTTAAGTTAATAATGACATAATCAACACCAAATGCAAATTCAATTGGAGCAGCATGTTTGTCATTTTGTTTCAAAGTAATAGTATAACTTAAGCAGTGATTGTATTTTGTTGTGTGAACAAACAAAAATAATATATACTATTGCACTATGCTCTCTCCCTTTGGAGTTTCTTTGATTCCTTTCATCAAGCTTTTCTTAAAGGTATATAGGAATACTCTCAAAATTAATTTTTATATAAAAGGTTAATGATAAATTAGAATATATTCAAATGCAGAACTTGGTAAAATTCATCATACATAATTTAAATAAAAATTCAATAAGTTTATGCCTATGCAATGCTAATACAGTCCTTGAGTAGTAAAATATTCACTGATTCAATTACATATTCTGTGTACATAGTAAATATGTGGATACTCTTCCCCATGAAAATTAAGAACTTGTTTTGACAATATAGAGTTTAGTTTAAAATCTAAGATGTTAGCTAAGAGTTCCATGAATTTTGAACATAGCTTATTGATAACTGACCAGATTCTGTAAGTCACTATATTAAAACCAAAAAGCAATAAACAAATCTTTTCTTGGTTAAAGGTGTTTGATCAGTTGTTGCTGCCCTCTGTATATTTGCTTTGGCATTTGAATAATATTTATTCATGTAAAGATTTTAAAAATAAAACATTTATTCATGTTAATATTAATTGTTATCTAAACCTTGCATTGCAAATCGATTTTAGAAGCTTTGCAGGATATATGACTGCATTCTATTAAACAATCAATTTAAAAGAACATGGATAAGAAAATGCAAGTGAACATATTGTCCATATGTACACACATCCACTCCTATACTAGCATGAAATGGTATAGTACAAATAATTGGTAGCTATATTTTTCATTTTTCAGTGAGACTGTTCCTTGAACCCTCTTCCAAGTTTTTCTCTGAAAAGCCTCTCTCTTTCTCTCCATCATTAACCTTGTTCTTGCTACTTAAATACTTGCCACTCTGGCCTCCACTTCTTCTTCTACTTAACATAAAGGAGTCATTTCTGCAGGAGTCTGCATTCTATCTAGCAAATTATGTTGCCATTAAGAGATACAATAAGAATATAAAGCAGGAGTCAATGCTACTGTGGAAATCCAAAGGAGAAAATAAATGCACTCAACTGGCAGCAAGAGTGATTTGGAGGGAGCGTGCATTCGAGGTAGCCCTGGGTCAATTTTTAGAGCATAAATGCCAAATCTGAAAAATATTACAATAATGTAGCCCTCTCTGGGCCTCCCTGGTGGTGCAGTGGTTGAGAGTCTGCCTGCCAATGCAGGGGACATGAGTTTGTGTCCCGGTCCGGGAGGATCCCACATGCCGCGGAGTGGCTGGACCCGTGAGCCATGGCTGCTGAGCCTGCGCGTCCTGACCCTGTGCTCCGCAACGGGAGAGGCCACAAGAGTGAGAGGCCCGCATACCGCAAAAAAATAAAATAAATAAAATAATGTAGCACTCTCTATTGATATGACCTTTAGAAAGTAATTTTAAGTGCTTAAAATAAATAATGGGTATTCTTCCTTTTAACTTATTTTATTGTAGTGCTCTTACTGAATAACAAATCAATTTGTATTATAAGGACTACTTAAGTCTGTAAGGAGTACTCATTTGATACAGTTATTCTGAGCTGCCCATCAGTTATCTAGGTATTCTCTTAGTTGAAGTTTAGTTTCTTTGTTAAAGTTAGCATGAAGAAATCTAAATAGAAAAACAGAAGTATAGTGTTTGCTGGTATTTTCTGTAAGTAAAATATGAAATGATGATGAAAGAGTACTTTTAATGTTTACACAACTAATAATTTATATCCCAAATTTTCAATTTGGGATTGTGTACTAATGAAATCTTAATGATATTTTTGACTTTTATATATTTCTTTTAAAGAAGATCTTCTACTGTGCATTTTCACAGAAATAACATAATAAACTACTTAATAAATACTATTTGTGAAGACAAATTAAACAAAAACAATTTTTCATTTTGTTAACTGCTTTCCAGGTATAAGTTACCTATAGGAAAATATTATTAATGTAATTTAACTAATTGCAGTATATATCCTATTTTAAAGTGTGTAAAAGTGTCCTAAAATAAAATAATTCCCCTCATAAATTATTATCATTTTTTTGGTTGCATATAAAATAATATTGTGTTTTATATTTTTCTACTTCAGGAATAAGAAAAGGTGCACTTCTTAAGTATAAATAATGGAGAAGTGGAACTTATTTCTAGGAAAACAAAATTTTATATGAATAAAAAGTTTCTCCAACCAAAGATATGTTGAAATCATGAGCCCCAGTACCTGAGAATGTGACCTTATATGTAAATAGATTCTTTTCAGATTTAGTCAAGTTAAGATGAGGTCATTAGGGTGAGTCCTAATCCAATATGACTGACATCCTTATAAGAAGACAGCCATGTGAAGACACAGAAATATGGGGTGAATTCCATATAAAGACAGAGGTTGAGATTCTATAAGCCAAAGAATGCCAAGGATTTTCTGCTATCACCAGACACTAAGAGAGAGGCATGGAACAGATTTTCCCTCAGAGTCATTAGAAGGAATCAACACTGCTGACACTCTGATTTCAGACTTCTGCCTTCCAAAACTGTGAGAAAGTAAATTTCTATTGTTTTAAGCCACAATTTTTGTGATACTTTATGGCAGTCCTAGGAAACTAATACACTACTTACATGTAGATATTCAAGGTTCTGGCCATTTTATTCTAAGTGCTAGATTGAATTGGTACTTATGTAAGCTACACTTCTGGAACAATGCATGAGATGTTAGGTTAATATATCATTTAAATGTGTGATTTCAACTGTGAGGTTTCATTAGGCCCTAGACTATAATAAATGAGATTCATCCCCCTCTAGACCAGACTCTACTCTTTCCCTGTTTCTGCTTCATATCATCATTTACAATTGTTCTTTTCTAGTGTACTTCACACATAGAGGCAATGTCATTACAAGAAAACTCTTATAAACCTTTGTTATTTGACCTCAGCATACATGCATTCAAAGCCTACTTGTTTTTATGCTTCTTTCTACATTTCAATGAACATAGGTTGTAAAAGACAAACTGTGTATCAATGAACCATTGCCTTAACTTCCCTTCTATAAACTTTCACAGAAGCAACTTTAAGTTTGTTAAAGTCCTCTAGATTCTTATAAATACAAGTTCCATTTTTCTCCTTGCCTTGAAGTAGTTAGATATTCTGACCAGAATTAATCTTCCAAACCTGATATCAACACTCTTTATTTTTTTTTGGAAGCAAGCTAAAAGTCCATTGACAGATGAATGGATAAAGAAGATATGGTATATATATACAATGGAATATTACTCAGCCATTAAAAAGAATGAAATAATGACATTTGCAGCAAACATGGATGGACCTGGAGATCATCATACTAAGTGAAGTAAGTCAGACAGAGAAAGACAAATATCATATGATATCACTTATATGCAGGATCTAAAAAAAATGATGCAAATGAACTTATTTACAAAACAGAAACAGATTCACAGACTTAGAGAACTAACTTATGGTAACCGGGGAAAAGGGTAGGGGGGAGGGATAGACTGGGAGTTTGGGATTGACATGTACATGTTGCTATATTTAAAATAAAATGTCTTTCCATGAAAAAAATATTTTTTAATAAAATAAATAAAATCAACACTTCAATTAGTATCAGAATAGTTCTCTTCCTCTTTAAATTGTGAATCCTAGAAGTTAATAACTCTTAATTATTCGTTTTACTATCATCAGATGATTTTCACTTAGTGAAATTCAGTGTTGCTTGGATTGAACAACACTGTTTTCTCTACCTTTACTTAATTCTCATGTCTGACTCTAACATGACTGATTCACCCTAATTCATAATGCTTACTTTCCGTATTGAGTTGGTTAACTGTTATACTTGTCAGCTTGTTAAACATCAAATATGATAAAAACATGTATAAATATATGTGAGTTTTAGAAGAAACACTGATATATCTAGCATATAATTTACAATAAAAATCAATATTGCTTTTGGAGACTGCTGTGGCCCCCTACTTGGTGCCAACTCTGTCTTTCCCATCAGAGGAAATCACTACCCTGAATGTTACGTTTGCCCTTTGTTCTCTGGAAATTCTGCTTTTGCCCATATTATTGGGTTATCTCATTTTCTTAATGATTTGTAGGTAGTATTTATGTATTCTGAATGTATAAATTACATCTGTTTCAAATGTCCTCTTCAAATACATGGCTTGTGTTTCCACTTGTTATGGTTTAGTGTCATAAATAAATATTCTTGTTTCATATAAGTTTTACAGGTTCTGCAAGTTTTATACTTTTTCACATTCAAATTTATAATTCATAAGATCTTTGTTTTTTTGTGAGGTAGGAGTCCAGTTCCACTTTTTGACATATGAATGGCTAATTATCTCAGCATGTATACTGTAGTTCTTTCTTTCTTCCATGACTGACAGAACCATTTCTGTCATAAATCAAGTTTCCATACAGCAATGTTTGTTTCCTGTGAGGTCACCTGTAATCATTTCATCCTTGTAGGCTTTAGTATATAGGATGTCTTAATCCAATAAAATAGTTGGAGAATGTTTCCTGTTTTCTATATTCTACAGTAGGAATAGATTCCACATTTTCTGAATATGGAAAATGGGACTAGTTTTTCCTTGAATACATGTTAGAACTTGTTGGTTAAAAAATAACCTACGCTTGGTGTTTCCTTTTATGGAAGACTTTACTTAGCCAATATATTTTGTTGTAAAGTGAATCTGATTTTTAAGGTGTTTTCAGTGAGCTTTTCAAGTTGATTTATTTAGAAATTCATTTATTTGCTTGATATTTTCAAAGTAATTGGCATGTTTTACAAATTAAACATTAACTATTACTATTACACTATGTTTTGATGAGTATTAGTGAATTGTCTCTTTGTTTATCATTTTATTTTCTACCTTTCTCTTTGCTATGTTTTAGAAAAGTCTCTTAAGCAGCACAGGTAGATATGTTGTGAGAGGACTATTCTGATATACTTTGTGTTTCTTAACTCAATCACTTTGTCCATTTATATTTATTGCAATGATTTATTTTATTCATTTATTTTAATATTATAGGTTGTTAATAGTTTCCCAAGTTTTCTACATTTTTTACTCTTTTTCTGTTTTTGTGAATGTTCTAATTTAATTTTCCCCTCCATTCAATTAAAATTATACATTTCATTTATCTCTAGTTTTTCCTCAGCAATTTTAATATTCATTTAAGTCAATTAGTATCATTAGTCTTCTTACAAATAGTATTTAGAATACTTTAAACTTGATCAAACATTTCCAAGATTTTCCCAAATCATCACCATTATTATTCATTCCCACAATAAATATTTAATATTGGCATATACAGGCAATGTTTGTTTTAATTTTTTACATGTATATCAGGTTTTTTGCTTTTTGTTCCTGATGGTACCATAGATATCCTTCTAGCAGCATTTTCACTGGGACAGAAGTACACCCAATAGAATTTCATATGAAGAGGATCTATTTGTGGCAAAATCTCATATTTTGTTCACCTAAGCATCTACTTTTCACTTTCACAAAAGTTATTTTCAGGTGGATTAAACAAAGTCCCCTGTAAGTCTAATTGCAAATGCTTTGAGGACAATCTTTTCCTTATTTTTGTCCATTTTTAAGAGATTCTTTTTGGTCTTGGTGTACTACAGGTTCAGTTTGGTGTGCCTAGGAGTAAATGTCTGTCATTTATCTCAGTTGAGATTTTATAAGTGTCTGTGATTTTTTTCCTCTTAACAGTTTTGAAATTTTTTGGTCATTTGCTTTTCATATAGTTTAATGTCCATTCCATCTCTTCTTTCGTGAAATTCTGATTCAAGCATTTTAGATTTTATCCTTATAAATTCCAAGTATCTTAACCATAAGTTTTGTTCTTAATCTCTTTACCTTTTAAGCTCTGTTGTGAATAATGACTTCAGATGTATATTCAGGAGTGGTTCTTCAGTTCTGTATTGTGTCTACTAACATATCCATTGAGTCTTTAATTTTTGTTATATATGTCTCTTTATGTTTAATTATTTTTCAATCAGATTAGGTACCTTTACTGGAGTCAGTCTTGCTTTTATCTCATTTGCCTCTCATTTCTTGTTATTACTAAATGTACTTAATTTTGTAAATGCATATCTTTGTTGTTTTAATATTTTCTTCCAGTTGTTTATCATGGCCCACATTAATGGTACTGAGTGTTAATTGTGATATTTTTGACTGTGGACACAATTTTCTTGGAAATGTTTTTTGTGGTAATTCTTGAAGATAACTTTTATGATAAAAAAGAAAAAGCTTAATATAATCAGCAAATGTTCAACAGTGAAAGCTGGCTCCATTGTTCCTTTTTCCTCTCTAGGCTTTCAGTTCAGTTAATATTTGATTTGATCAAAGACTCAGAACATAAATGTATTTTTTAATTGTATATATATGTATTTGTATATGTGTATCTATCTCTATATCTATCTATACATATATATTTAAAGTTTTAGTTGTTGTAGTTGGAATATTTGGTCAGACTACCTAGAATGTCATATTATCATATAGTAATTTTCTCTTCCTACTTTTGATCCTATTTTATGGCCATTTTAAAAATTAATAGTCTAATGGAAAGAAAGAATGCTTTTTTATCCCTTGCCAGTAATCATAAAACGTGTATTATATTTTTTATGTTTTTCTTAGTTATACTAAATTATGCTTTATAGTATACTTTACCTTAGTAGTACACTTTTTTAAATTTGAAAACTCTTCACTGGAGGATATTTTGGAGAAGAAATATTCAAATTGGAAGCCTTAATAGGCATGGCGTTCTCGTTTGAATTTCAGCATATCACCACTTTCTGTCACTTTTTTGCCTGGTCCAGATGGCAGAGTTACTTGACTTGCCCAGTGTCTGGCTGAATTAAGTGTGAACCACTTGAAATTCAAACAGTAGAAGATGGAAGTGATGGCTTTTGGGCAGAGGAAAACATTTTGATAATTTATAAAGCATTTTATTTAGATGACCATGAAAACTACAAGCTATGTTATACTGTGATAAACCTGACACTTTTGGCATTAGATTAAAATGAATTTTCCACTCAGAAAATCAATGATATGCTTCTTCTTTTTCCTTTATTAAGGAAATAATCCCCAATTTTTTTGGCTTAGAGTTTGTAGATTAATTACATGCATGATGTTTTGGCTTCATTTCTGTGCATTTTAATAGACTTATTACACATTTTCTACAAAATATAAATACAGTAGATAAGAAAACGTTATGTACAAGAAAAGTATTGCTTTCATGGTTCAGATCGATTTTTTGTACAGGCACAAATTATACTTTGAGAAAATGGAAGCACTGGACTTCTCTTGCATTTTGTTTTAAATATATGATTTAAAATCAACTTTCATAATTATCTTGAGATATTAAGATGACAATTTTCACAAAGATTGATTAGTTAGAAGACAGACATACTTTGGGGATACTCACAGGATGTTCAATGTCATATTTGTATAAATGCAGGAAGTGGCTTTAAGAACCAAAAGAAGTCCTCATATTACTTATATTTTAAAACATTTAAGTGTTTGGAGAATAGGCCACATATAAAAATAATTATAAATATATATTAAACAGATTCTAGAAACATTTGAAGTAAAATATTTTATGTTTCTGATTCCATATAAGTTTAATTTCAGTAAACTTAAGCTTGTTCATGATCTTGTGATTATTTAATGTTAAAGACAAGTGTTTCCAAGTATAAATTTTGTAGAATCTTAAAATCAAAGCAAAGCAAGGCAAAAAACCCCAAAAAACAAAAAAAATACCAAGAAATAACCTGAAACATATAATATATTATTCTAATTTAACCTAATGGGAAAGGGTCTTTACAATAGGTCAGATGGAATGTCTAACCCCACTTAGCTGGTCAGTGGGAGAGGTGGTACTAGAAATTAAATTACCAAGTTCATTTGGTTTACTGATGGAAAGACACGGGTTTAAATTCTAGTTTTACCCTCAGTAGATGCTGGCGCATCTAGTACATTTGTAAAAGTTAGGAAGAGGTCCCTTCAAGGCAAATAAATTAAGAGACTGCCCCTTCTATGCAAAGTAGAAGTATTCTCTGTGTCAGTCAGCGTCCCAGCAGGAAAAAAAAAAAAAGAAAAAGAAAAACCTAATCAAATTGGGGTAAATAAAGAAGATGTCACTGTACAGGCACAAATTATACTTTGAGAAAATAGAAGGATCTGTAGTACACCTTGTTTTTTTACTTTCTCTTCCATTAAAAGGGTAAGGGGAGGAAGCAATTATGAAAGCTAAACAATAAGAGTCCTATAGTCCATATTGAGAGCTGGAAAATAGCCAGCCTGAAGCAGTGCTGGAAAGAAGGAGATGATTGAGAAATATGTAACCCAAACTCACTCTTCTTGCTCACTTTATTCTCCTTTGTTGCTACCTATTGGCCAACATAAGTAGGTGCCAGAAGGCAAGAAAGCCTAAGGCAGAAATAAAGTAGTGAAGGGTAGAAAGTGAATGTGGAGGAGATAAGAGATGTCCAGCATAGGTTCTCTTCCTCCAGGCTGCCACAGTGCTGAGCCAAGTTAGCGGATCTGGCAAGCCATGCCTGTCTGCTTTTCAGCTGGTACTTCATACCTCCTTGGCCAGGCGTTCTTGTACATGGTACGTACATCTGCTTTCACCACTTACTAACATTTTGAAGTAGAGCAAACTACTCCTATACACAAAATAAACATAATGATAATATTTACTTCACAGGTGTGCTGTGAAGACTAAATGTAATTAGCTATTTGGAAGAATATGACAAATCTAAATAAACATACAAATACGTGACAATTTTCATTATTTAAAGAAGAGAACCATTCTTCTAATAGCTGTCATATGCAAGGCTCTGGGATTGATTAATCTCACTTTCATATGAACATTCATCAGTTTTATAGCTCAGTTTTAGTCAGTAGATATTCCTACATCCCACCACACTTATCATGTTTCTACTCAGCTGTCTAGATTTAATCCTGTTGTTGCTCTTTCCTGAAATGTTTTAACCATTCTTTCATGTATGTTTCTAGCACTTCCAAGAAACTATGCTGGTCTATCACTTCCAGTTCTTATCTAGCCCTTTCTTACCATACTTTTGGTTTGTTTCACATACTTAGCATATTAGCATCAGTCATATAATAATCTATGTTGATCATTTCATACATATTTTGTAATAACCCTCAGTAATGATGGAAGATCAGATTGGAGAAAGAAGAGGATTCAGGGCTCTTTGAACCCAGTAATTGTACAAAATTTTTCTATGCAAAATTTAGAAAATACAAAATTTAGAAAACAGTTGTTTCCAGAAATCAGAGCATGGCACATTCTACCCCAGTTTTGTCAAATTTTGAATATTCCTTGTAAGGGACAAATCTCTGGAAAATTATTACTAAACCAAGAAAATGTTTCTATCTATTTACTAGCTATCATTCTTCTAACATAATTTAATGGTTTGATTTACACAGAATAAATGCACATGGTTGACTCTTACAAATAAGTTTCTTGTCCAATGATGCTGGTCCAGCAGTTCTAGATCAGCTGACATTTAGTTATACCTCCTTACACCGTCAACCACATCAACTACACTAACAGTTCCCTTCTTACCCGGTAAAAGAGAATATCAAATCAAATGTCCCTTTAAAAAATGTTTTTAGAATGAGTCATTCGGACTGCTTTTAAAGTTAGCCAGCTTATGTGTACAACAGCATAAATGAATCAGACTTCTAAAATTCTCCATTTCTAATATCCTGATTTCTTTCGGTATGTAAGTGTCATTTAGCGTAAATTAACATCCATAAACTGATAGTGACTTTTTTTGTCCATGGTTCTGGAGGGCTTGTCTATAATACACTGATATTCTCTTAAGCAGTTACTAACATGATAACAATTTCTTTGAGTCGAAAGGGCCTTTTAAATACAAGAAACAGTTTTATTTTTCTGTGACTAAAACTATATAATGTTAAAAGATAAACTGAGGCATACTAAAAATTTTAAGCATTTATTTGAGCAAAAATTGATTCAAATGGGGCAGAGCCAAACCGGAAGTGTTTAGGAGCTCTCTATCCACATGAGGGAAAGACTTATTTCAGAGAAAAGGAAGAAGCAAAGCAAGGAAATTATCTGATTGGCTATAGCTTAAATGTCTGCCCTATTTGGAGAAGCCCAGTTGGCTGTATATGATTGGTTGTCCTTAGGTTTTGACTTCTTAACCTTGAGTTATTTATAGGTTCAGGTTTTGATTTGCTTACGTAGGCTGCTAAGGTATTAGATCCACATCAGTCTGATGGCCTCCTTGTTTAATTAACTTAACAATAATAAAATTTGATGTTTTGGCAAGATATTTTGACACACATTGTCTCATAAAACACACCATAAAACTGCTGTAATATTATTTCACTTTATAGACAAGACACTAAGATTTAAGACTGTGATTTGCCCATTCCTACAACAAAGAAATGGCAAATCCAGTTTATCTAGGATTTGGCCAACAAAACTGGAGACATTACCATTGTTTACAATAACATCAAATTGAAAATACAATTCATTGTCATTAGCTGTTTTAGCTCTTTGCTTTCAGAAACAAAGCTAATTAGCTTACAAAAATTACAACAAATTTCACATTAAATTCCACCTTGAAAAATAATATAAAATGATTTCATTTTTATTTTTTCTCTACAGAAATTAAACCTTTGCAAACAATTTTTAATATGGATTTTAACATATTTATACATGTGTTGCAATATTTCTGTGTTAGAAATACAGAAATTCTGGGACTTCCCTGGTGGTCCACTGGTTTAGAATCTGCCTGCCAATGCAGGGGACATGGGTTCGATCTCTGGTCGGGGACTAAGATCCCACATACCCAAGGGCAACTGAGCCTGTGCAACACAACTATTGAGTCCATGTGCTCAGCTAGAGAGCCCATGTACTGCAAACTATAGAGCCCATGTATCACAACTAGAGAGCCCACACACCGCAACAAAAGATCCTGAATGCCACAAAGACCTGACGCAGCCAAAAATAAAACAAAAATAAATAAATAAATAACTATAAAAATTTTAAAAAAACAAAATATTTGTATTGATATTGATTTTTGTATTGAAATGATGACTGCTGTGCAAATTAAATATTCTCCTCGGTCTCCTGTACAAAAGATTCAGAAAAATCCATGTTACTGAGAAATTTATTTTCTGAAAATGTAAACTGTCCTTTTTTTTTTTTTTGCACTTGAATTTTAGCATGGGTTGAAATCAGAGGTTCTCCAATGAAACTTCCAACATCTGGCTAACATGTTATACACCATAGTTTGAGATCACAGATTGTGTTTATCAACTTATGAATCCCCAGTAAAAATTAAAATGATTGAAATATAGCAGAAGATAATAAATGTTTGATGAATGAATAAATGAAAGAAAATGATAGAAAGGATATAGCAAGGAGGGAGCAGGATAAGAAGGACAGATAAAAAACAAGAGGGTACGAGGAAGGGAGAGGAAAATGGGTTCTGAAATGGAACATCTTTATTTGAGCCCTCAGTTGATGAGTTTCTGTGGTCAGTAGTAGCTTTTGTGAGCCTTGGTTTCTCCTCTTTGCAAAACAGGAGCAATTATACCTACAATTGCCATTTTGAAATATTAGGAGATTCAGATGACAATGTAATTAAAAGATATTCAGAAAATTGAATTATGTTATGCTTATCTTAGAATTACTCCAAGAAGAACTAGTCAGCAAATTTCAAACCCTCTCCATTAGCTAATTTTTCTCCTGCTCTATTGTTTTGTGAAAATACATCATATTAAAAAATAGCAGCTTCCTCTAAGGGTATACTTTGCCTCACTGACTATACACAGATACCTCTCGTACTTGTCTCTACCCCATTCCCTCCTACAACACTGATCTTTTCTTTTCCTATTTACTAATGAGGAATGCTGCTACTGTCATAAATTGTATTGTAAAGCATGAAAACTGTGAGAGGAAAACAGAATTAGGATCCAGCACAGTAAATGAAAAGAAAAAAGTTCTACACTGACCAAAGGAAGAAATAGATTGAAGTTTGCAAGGATTTGGGAGTCATTTATAGGGAATGCTTTGTTTTTTTATGATTAAATGAATCCCTAATACTGTATTACAGTATAAAGTAAAAGCCAAATAGTCAGACACTATTGCTGTTTTAAAAAAAAGTGACTTTAGCTGTCCTGTGAAAAAGTTATGCTTTTTGTGGTTTTCAGTTGAAATTTGGCATTATATATAAGAGTTGAAATGATAGCGATTGAAATAAATCTGACATGTTCAAAGTCCTGGAGCTCTTAAATAAGCAAACCTCATTTTCCAGTGTTCAGTAGGCATTCAATTCCTTTATGAATCTTGAAAGAAATAATGTAGAAATCGATGTGGAATTTGAAAGAAGGGAGAAAATAATATGTAATAATTGTTTTATTCCCTTGAAGAATGCTGCACTACCAAAAAATCCTATAGTCTGTATTTCTTTTCCATTAGTTTCTGGTATCATAGTGAGAATTTACTTTTCTTCTGAAAGTGTAACTAGATACTTTTTTTTCCTGTTTCTGCTTTGTGATGTGGAAATGGCATTTGATGATTTCTTTTCTGGTTTCTGTTTGTGCCTTTCATTTCTCATTAAAAGTCTTAGTTCAAAAGTACACAGCTTCATGACTGACCCTGACAATGGCCTGCTAACAAGTCTTCTGTCCTCCAGAATCTATTCCTATAATCTGCTATATATGAGGCTAAAAGATTACATTTTTCCTTATGTAAAATTATGAAAATGTCTTTCCTTTGGTCAAAATCACTAATGTCAGCATATGTGTTGTGT
Source organism: Mesoplodon densirostris (assembly GCF_025265405.1). Classification (NCBI taxonomy): domain Eukaryota; kingdom Metazoa; phylum Chordata; class Mammalia; order Artiodactyla; family Ziphiidae; genus Mesoplodon; species Mesoplodon densirostris. Next base: position 95,867,642 of record NC_082661.1, read on the forward strand.
ATTCCAACCTCATGACCAGCATTCAAGTTCCTCACAATCTGGCACAAATCTAAACTTCCAGGATGATTTTTCACTATTCTATCCTGAAACCCCATGATCCATTCACATTACAACTCACTCTACACATGCACATGCATTTGAATGCCACACATGTGTTCATGATGTGTTCTGTTACTGGAGAAACCTGAATTATAACTTTTCAAATTCTAGACATCCATCCAAGGCAAGGCTATAAAGCCCTAAAGAAAATGGCCAAATTTTCACCCCAAATGCAAATTTCTTTCCCCTTTGGTCAACTGTAACATTTTCTTGATATAAATCATACTCTTGGCTTATAATTTTTATGAAAAATAATCTTATTCCTACTAGAAGATTATAAAGAAAAATTAATCCTACTTATGTCTCCAGTGTAGTGATACACAAATATAACTCTTTGCCTCATACAAGATTGTAGACTAAACAAAAATCAGCAGAAAAACCTGCCAGTATGTAGATTCACAGTCTATACCACAGAGTTTCAGATTTAGCCTGACTGAATGTCCTGTACACAACCTTCTAGGTTTAGAAAACTATAATCTAATTCAATTGCACAACTCCAAGGAGCAAATAGATTATTTTTAAATGAAAGAATGAGTTTAATGCATGCATATTTATGAATAAATGAATTAAGAATGGAATGAAATACATTGTTAAAGAAATGCTATATTATTGAAGAATTAACTTTTAGCTCTGCTATTTAATCCTTTGAAGTAAGAATTTAATCTTGCTAAGCCCCAATTTCTTCATGTGGAAATCTGAAGAAATACCAAGTGAAATGCAATTTTTTAAAGGCTAAAATATGTTCTGAGATATAGGAACCTCTGTGTTTCTGAGACTCTGAAAAAAATAGTTTCTCCTATTTTGCACCCAATTTTGTATTTTTAATTTCAAATGTCCTTCTATATTTTAGAATATGTGGGATAGAAATATAATGTTCAACACAACATGTATACCTCCTACAATTGAGACCAGATTACTTTTTATCACAAGAGGCAGAAAACAGAGGTGTCATACACTAAAACTTATGAGCAGGAAGTAATGATTGGAATACCAGACATTATTCATTGCTCGCTATGAAGTATGAGTTTCCATAAAATCTTCTCCCATAAAAAATGTATCTCACTGTCTCAGAAGAGAAGATGCTATTCAAATCATAAGCATGTTGGAAACCTATCACTTCCTTATATCAAGGACTTTGCTTTATCAATAATTTTTGGTCCTTTCCATAAATTTCTTTCATTTTTATGCACTTATTCATTTGTGTAATGTATATCTTTTGAGAACCTAATATAATCAGGACACTGTGCTAAGTTCTAGAGATATGGATGTGAATAAATAAAATCTGGAGCACTGAGCAGAAATTAGCCAGATGAAAATGTACAAGAACATTCCTGGCAAAGGAAGCAAGTGCATCTTGGTTAGAACAGTGAATCTGTGTGATTTAAGCAATGACCCATGACCCTTTCCTTAACTCAGTTAGAGGTATGGATCCTCTGGGCGAGTGTAGCCAAGACCATATGGTTCCCTTTCCCCCCAGGTTCCCAGTATAGGGCTATGACTTCTCATGGGGTGGGGCAGGCTAACAGGATTTCTCATCATTCCAATCCTTTCCATGTTTCAGGAGCTCTATTTAAGGCAAGTGTGACTTAAGAAGTCTGGGGCTCCTTTCTCCTACCCAGTCTTGGTTTCCATGGAGAAATGTTTACCAAAGGCATGCATGGCATGCCCAATGATCACCTTCACTACAGTTTGCTCGTGAGATGAAGAATCCATACCAGGTGAGGTAAACTAAGAGGACCAGAGTTTACTGCACCTGCTCAGCACCTACTCATACACCAAGGGTGTTCCTGCAAGAAAAAGCAGGTCTCTGTCTACACCCCAGCCCTAGAGCTGTGATGCTCTGCCCAGGGGACAGACAGGCTATAAGAACAGATGGCTCCAGCAGCTCTCCCTTCAAGGAACCAATTTTATTTGGAGTACAGTTTAGAGAAATCCAAGCCAAAAAGTGCAATAAAAAACAATGGAGATTTGGCGGTGAGAAATTAAGAGGAGGCTGGTGACTCTACAATAACAACAAGTAAAACAAGTTGAAACAGTAGAAATATGACATGTAGAGTTTTAGTAACACAAAGGAGACAGGTAGGGAAAAAGCTATATTGGTGTAAGTAAATGGCAACAGATAACTACAAAGAAACCACAGGAAGCAATGAAGAGAACCAGGAATAAAAAATAAGAAGGTTGATATAATGAACTATAAATATATACTTGCTGCCCTTCTCTCAACTTCTTTAAAATACATAAAATTATATAGAGTAATATCATAAAACCACATTATTGGGTTTGTAATACCTATACACATAATATGCATAACAGTAATAGCACAAAGGAGAGTGAACAATAAATAGAGCTATAGTGAAAGAACACCTCTATATCTCACTGGAATTAAGTGAGTATAACTCTGAAGTAGATTCTGATAGGTTCAGATGTATATTGTAAGCCCTAGAGCAACCTCTAAAATGTCTAGATTGGAAGCAAATAAATAAAACTGTCTATTTGCAGATGACAAGATCTTGTATTAAAAAACTTCTAAAACTTTACTTTAAAATCTATAAGAGCAGGCTTCCCTGGTGGCGCAGTGGTTGAGAGTCTGCCTGCCGATGCAGGGGACACGGGTTCATGCCCCAGTCCAGGAAGATCCTACATGCCGTGGAATGGCTGGGCCCGTGAGCCATGGCCACTGAGCCTGCGCGTCTGGAGTCTGTGCTCCGCAACGGGAGAGGCCACAACAGTGGGAGGCCCGCATAACGCAAAAAAAAAAAAAAAAAAAAAAAAAAAAAAATCTGTAAGAGCTATTAAATTAGTTCAGCAAGGTTTCAGGGTGGGAGATAAATATAAATATTAATTACATTTCCATATAATAGCAAGGAAAAATATGAAAGTGGAATTAAGAAACAATTCTTTTTACAGTAACACCAATTATAATAAAGTAGAAATCTAACAAAAAAAGGGCAAGACTTGTACACTGAAAACTATGAAATGTTGTTGAAAGAAATGAGGGAAGACACAAATAAGTGGAAAGATATTTCATGTTCATGGAAGAGAAAGCTTAATATTGATCAGGTGGTAATACTGCCCAAATTTATGTACAGATTCAGCAAAATTTTTATCAAAAATCTCAGGTAGCTTTTTTTTTTTTAAAGAATTTGACAAATTGATCTGAAAATTAATATGGAGCTGCAAGGAACCCATAATAGCCAAACAAGTTTTGAAAATAAAAAGTTGGAGAACTCACATTTCCTGATTTCAAAGCTTACTAAAAAGGTACAGTAATCAAGACAGTGTGGTAGTGGCATAAGACTAAACATATAGATGAATGGCAAACAATTTAGAGACTAGAAATAAATGCTTGCATTGATGGTTAACTGATTCTTTTTTTAAAATTTATTTATTTTTATATTGGGTTGGGTCTTCGTTGCTGCACGTGGCGTTTCTCTAGTTGCAACGAACGGGGGCTACTCTTTGTTGCGGTGCATGGGCTTCTCATTGTGGTGGCTTCTCTTGTTGTGGAGCACGGGCTCTAGGCTCGCGGGCTTCAGTAGTTGTGGCTCGCAGGCTCTAGAGAGCAGGTTCAGTAGTTGTGGAGCACGGGCTTTGCTTCTCCGCGGCATGTGGGAACTTCCTGGAGCAGGTCTTGAACCCGTGTCCCCTGCACTGGCAGGCAGGGAAGCCTGGTGGTGCAGTGGTTAAGAATCTGCCTGCCAATTCTTTAAAAGGATGTCAAGATAATCCAATGGGGGAAATAATAGTATTTTCAACAAGTGGTGTTGGAAAAACTGGATACTTGCATGCAAAACCAAACATAAAAATTAAATCAGTGTGATTCATAGATCTAAATTTAAGAAGAAAACCCCTAAAATTATTACAAGTAAATATAGGAATAAATCTGTGTGACCTGGGATTAGGTGAAGGTTCCGTAGATACTACATCAAAAGCACAAGTCACTAAAATACTAATAAATAAATTGTAATTCATCAAAATTTAAAACTTTTGTGTTGCAAATAATATCATAAAGACAACACAGAATATTTACAAATTATTTATTTGATAAAGGACCTCTATCTAGAGCTTCCTTGGTGGTGCAGTGGTTAAGAATCCGCTTGCCAATGCAGGGGACACGGGTTCGAGCCCGGGTCTGGGAAGATCCCACGTGCCGTGGAGCAACTAAACCTGTGTGCCACAACTACTGAGCCCGCATGCTGCAACTACTGAAGCCCAAGCACCTAGAGCTGGTGCTCCACAGCAAGAGAAGCCACCGCAATGAGAAGCTCGTGCACTGCAATGAAGAGTAGCCCCCGCTCACCACAATTAGAGAAAGCCCACGCCCAGCAACAGACACAATGCAGCCATAAATAAATAAATAAATAAATTATAAAAACAGCCCTATCTATATTACATAAAGAGTGCTTACAACTCAATAATAAACAGACAAAAAAATTTAAAAATGGACATAGGATTTGAATAGGTATTTTTCCAAAGACATATATACATGGCCAATAAACACATAAAAAGATGTTCCATATTATTATCCGTTAGTAAGATGTACCTTAAATCCCCAATAAGGTATCTTTTCACATCCACTAATATACCTATAATCAAAAAAACAAACAATAACAAGTGTTGGCAAGAATATGGAAAAATTGGAACCCTTATAAACTGCAGATGGAAATGTAAAATGTGGCAGCATCTTTGAAAAAGAATGACAGTTCCTCATAAAGTTAAGCAGAGAATTATTATATGACCCAGTAATTCCTCTATGAAGTATATAATCATGAGAAATTAAAACATATATTCACACAAAAACATATAAACTAGTTTTCATTGTAGCGTTGTTCATAATATCCAAAAAGTAGAAACTACCCAAATTTCCACCCAAACTGATGGCATTACAGAGAGAGTATATGCATAAAATAGAGTATTATTCTGTGTTAACAAGGAATGCAGTGCAGATACATGCTACAACATGCAAGAATATTTAAAAAATTATGGCCAATGAAAGACACCACAAAAATCCACACATCATATGATTCAATTTATAGAGACAGAAAGTAGATGACTGGCTGCCTGTAACTGGACTATTTTCAAGGAATGGAGAGTGACTGCTAATTGGAATATGTGGTTTCTTTTTGGGGTAATAAAAATGTCCTAAAATTGATTGTGATGTTTGCAGAACTGTGTTAACATGCTAAAAACCAATTGAATTATATACACTTTAACAAGGGAGAGGGAGAAGAGTGACTTTAGGAAGTTTTACATAGCAGTAAACATACTATCCCAGGTGAAAGGTACAGCCTTATAATAAAAGATGGTGGTGAAAATCAACAGAAATGGGCCAATATTAGCGATACTTTGCACGTGGAATCATAGCATGGATCCTGAACTGTTCATGAGTTTTGAGGAACAGAAAAGAGGAAAACTGCTCCAAAGTTTTTGGTAAAGGGTGCCACTGACTAAGACAAAGGATGAGGAATGTGAGGTACCAGTAGTTGATGGTTATAGGACTGGGGCTAACTGAGGGAGGTGTAAGGAAGCAGAAATACTTATGTATTAGCTTATACGCAGGTTGTATACAAACCCTTGGAGATGGATGCACATACAGGGCAAGAAACAATATCAAGCAAGAAGGTAAATGGTCATAGGATCAATCCCTGTGGAATGTCAACAATTCTTAAGTAGGGCAGAGAAAGTGAACTGTGTAAAAGAAACGGAAGACCAACCACAGAAATAGAACAGCAACAACAAAAATATTGAAATATATGTTCAGAAACTTAGAGAATAATTTAAGAAGGAAAGAGTATCCATTTATTTTTTTAAATTTTATTGAAGTATAGTTGAGTTACAATGTTGTGTTAATTTCTTCTGTACAGCGAGGTGACTCACTTATACAAATATATATATTCTTTTTCATATTCTTTTCCATTATGATTTGTCACAGAATATTGAATCTCATTCTTTTTTTTTTTTTTTTTTTTTTTGCTGTACGCGGGCCTCTCACTGTTGTGGCCTCTCCCGTTGCGGAGCACAGGATCTGGATGCGCAGGCTCAGTGGCCATGGCTCACGGGCCCAGCCGCTCCGCGGCATGTGGGATCTTCCCGGACCGGGGCACCAACCCATGTCCCTTGCATTGGCAGGCGGACTCTCAACCACTGTGCCACCAGGGAAGCCCCGAATCTAGTTCTTTATTCTATACAGTAGGACTTTATTGTTTATCCATCTTATGTATAATAGTTTGCTTCTGCTAATCCCTTCCCACCCCTACTTCCCCTCCCCTTGGCCACCACAAGTCTGTCCTCTATATCTGTGAGTCGAAACAAAAAGAGTATACATCTATTTTTAAATGCTACACTATTAAAGTAAGATGGCAGCCCATAAGAATCCCTTTGATTAAGCAATAGAGAGATCCAGTTGAATTTGAAAGAGCAGTTTCAGTAGGGATATAAGCCAAACTGGTGTAAATTAGAAAGTGAATAAAAAATAAAAAATGGAATCAGTGCCTTCAGTGGTCCTTTTAAAGAAATGAGATATAAATATGGACTGAGAGAGCAACAATTTGGGGAAATTTGTATCAAAGAAGAGTATTTTTTTTAAAAAGGAAGCTACCAGAATATGTATAAATATTGTTGGATTTAGTCCAGCCAGAGGAGATAACAATGATGAATGCTGGTGAGGTGGCAGGAAGACATAGCACGCCAAACATGTGGAAAGATACCCACCATAGACAGAGAGAAATGGCTTCCATTTCAACAGGTTTAAGGAAGGGATAGGGCAGCACAGCTACCTTTTAGTTCAGCATAATGGCTTCTATTTTTTTTTTTTTTTGGCTTGAAAATATTTGAAATGAAAAGGATGATGAAGAGAGGAGTAAGTTGAGATGTTATACATATTAGAAACATGATCATCATCATTTTGATTATGCATTAAAACAACACAAAACTGGGCTTCCCTGGTGGCACAGTGGTTGAGAGTCTGCCTGCCGATACAGGGGACACGGGCTCATGCCCCGGTCCAGGAAGATCCAACATGTCGCGGAGTGGCTGGGCCCGTGAGCCATGGCTGCTGAGCCTGCGCGCGGAGCCTGTGCTCTGCAACGGGAGAGGCCACAACAGTGAGAGGCCTGTGTACTGCAAAAAACAAACAAACAAACAAACAAAAACCCACAAAACTATTTCTCTCTATTTTTATATTACCCAGTCTCTGTTTTCACTTTTATTATCTAGTTTTCCAGGGGGTTGGGGGAGGTCTATTCCTCCAGTCTGTCATCTTTACCTCTTTTCTATTCCTCAGCCCACTGCCATGTAATCTCATCACTCCCTGTAAACTGAATTGCACTTAGATGACCAAAGAACTCCTATCAGGTTAATCTCTTTACCTTTGACTTCTCTGTAACATTAGGCACTTGAACCTCTTGCCTCGCTGTCTCTCTCTTCCTATGTTGGTCTATCTGGTGGCTGACCTATGTTCAATCTGTGCAACTTTTATGTTCCACTGAGGTTCCCTAGCATTTTGTCCTCAGCTTTCTTTTCTTCTCTCTATACACTTTCCTAAACATCTTGCCTGTACCTTTGGCTTCACCTATGACCTATATATTAATTGGCATAAATTCATTTCCAAAATACAGATTAAAAAATAAAATCAAACTCCAAATATCAGTGTTCTTTTTTAGAAATTCTACTTGGATTCCCTTTTGTACCTCCAAGTCAACTTGTCAAAACATGAGTCTTCATCTTTCTGTCCCCATGTGACATTTCATCTGTTCCTATATTCCCAATGGTAGTGACATGGAGAGCCCTGTGCACTAAGCATGAATCCCTGTGAACATATTACTCTTCCATCTATTTATCCCTCCAATTCATCATCACAGCCCATCTCTTCTGCTTCCAAGTTTCAGTGTCTCCTCCATCTCTCTTGTCAACTCTGCCCTAGTTTGTCTTCATCCTTTCTTTATTGAACTATTATAATAGTCCTTTGTTTACTCTCCTTACTTCTAGTCACACCTATATCCACTGACTTAAAAGACAGTCAGAGTGGTCTCTCTTCAGAATTGTCAATCCAGGAGACAGGAGTTCTGGATCCACTTCTAATATTCCCAAGCAGTGTAGACACAGGAAGTTCACTTAAGCCCTCAGGTGTCAGGTTTCTCATTACTGAGAATGTGCTGAGATTATCGAGATGATATTTGAGGTTACTTCAGGTTTAATGAATTATGATTCTGTCACTTTTATATTTCCATTTATAACTCTGAAATAGAAACAGTGATGTTTTTTGAGTTAACATATTTTAGTTCTAATTTCCACTATAAGCAAAACATTAAAAGCCTTAAATATTATTAATAGGTTAGTTACTGAAAACATTGCAGAAGGAACTGAGATAAGAGGAGACTGACTTTTCTCCTAGAAAAGAGATTCACCCTAAGAGATGGGACTTAGATTTTAAAATGGAAATAGGGCTTTTAAAAATAAATTTTTAATCACTGGATAAATTACCAGTGATTACACTTCATTTTTTTTACTGAATAGACTTCAGCTTGTGTATGCATACATAGAGGAAAGCTCTTTGTTCTAAACCACAGTAATTCTAAATTATTTGTGATTTACAAAACAATCATTTGAACTAGACTTAAATTTCCTCACTTAGCAAAATTTTCTTTTAACACATATTTTTAGATAATGATATTAATGTGAACCAGCCAGAAGGAGAAATGTGTTAATTTTGTTTGACAGATAATTTTGGACACTTACCAAGTACTGAGCTTGACAAAAATCATGTTTAATACCAACCTCTGTTTGTAGGAAGGTTACTGAGTATTTAGGAATAGAAACAAAAAACCTAAAGAGCTGTAAGACTGCTCTGTGTTTTTAATGGCAAAATCATTACAACTAATAAATGATTAAGAAAAATGTAATTAAACGTGTCCTGAGAATACAGTATAGACTTTCAAAGAGAATGCTAGACTAGAAATGCACTTTCAATAATGGCAATAATATCAACAAAAAGAATGTGTGAGATTTGTACTGTAAATTGTAATGTTCAAAACCATGTTGCAGACAGCATTTGATTTGGTCCCCATAGTAACTCAGTGAAAACAATATAGAAAATGCTGTTGTACTTCCTTAATATATGAGAAATTAAGAATTGGAAGAGATAATATATTTATATTATAGAACCTGTAAACAGGTTTGGAATTAGTTCTTCAGTGACTGGAATTTATTGTCCATTGGATAAAGAGCACTGGATGGGGGAGGTAAAAAAATTGAAAAAATAAAAATTAACATTTATTAAGGACATGAATGCCTTTTGAAAATGCTGTTATGAAACAACAGAATAGCACTCCAAATTCATATAGTAAACTCAAAGAATGTAGTTTGTCAAAGTAAATTGATATTCATTTTTTTTCAGATTTTATTCTAAGGCCTAAATATTGCCACTAGAAATGTTAGGATTTATATAGATTTAGGGGAATAAAAATGAATGACTAAAATAATTATATGGGGGTAAAATTGCTATATTTGGAAAACAAATATATGAGACTATATGGACAAGGTATTGATACTAACAGAATACAGTTTGAAAGGGAGATTAGAATCACACTGTAAGACTTTGAATTGCAGCTAATGTATTTGTACTACATATTTTAACTCAGGAGAAGCAACAGAATATTCTCTGCAAAGGAATTGCAAGGCCTTATTTTATTCAGTAATTAAAATGTACAAACTAGATGTTGATGATAAGTATGTCTAATAAAGAGCTTAAGAATAAATTATCTGAAGATTGGAGTCCCAGAGAGAGTAAAGGTTACTAAAAATCTTATTTCCCACCATTCCTTGCAGTTAGGCAAGACAACATTGCTAATCCTGGACAACAAGCTGGGAGGGAAGTGATGTGCACCACTTCCAAGCCAGGCTGGTGCTCATCTGATCTCTCTTACTTTGCCTTGGCAAAATATGCTCGTTTGTTCCAGATAAATATTTTAATTCCTAGATATTGTGCTGTACTTCATCTGCATTCTTTTCTTTTTTTTTTTTTTTTTTTTTTTTTTTGCAGTATGCGGGCTTCTCACTGGTGTGGCCTCTCCCATTGCGGAGCACAAGCTCCGGACATGCAGGCTTAGCGGCCATGGCTCACTGGCCCAGCCGGTCTGCAGCATGTGGGATATTCCTGGACTGGGGCATGAACCCGTGTCCCCTGCATCGGCAGGCAGACTCTCAACCACTGCACCACCAGGGAAGCTCCATCTGCATTCTTGAGTGACTACGTGAAGCAGAGAGTCCTCCTACTACTGCCACAGAACTGCGGTGGACATGAATCGTCTAAGTTTAACTTTGGATTTAAGTCACTGAGATTTTGACAGTTTGTATTACTACAGCATAACCTAAGCAATACTGACTAGTAAAAAAAATCGACATCAAAAGTGAAATGATTCTTTAAGGGAAAAACTAAACTATGTGACAGAGTGAGAAAATTGATATCAAAGGCTGGAATGATAACAAGCATGATCTATGGTGGCAAAATACTTAGAAAAATTGTCAACTGAGATTAAATGGATGCAAGGTAAACTGCTTAATGAACTTAGAGCCCCATGAGAAAAAGTGAGAATACAGTATCTTCTAAAATGCGTTGGTATTGATTGGTTATGTTTGCCAGGGTATTAAAGAAAAAAAAGCTCAGAAGAAAAAAAATGTTGACAGTTCGAAAGCAAATAGAAAGTAAATATAGAGTTTCTAGAAAATTTTTGCCTTTCAGTGTTAAAAAAAATCAACTACTGTTCAACAAAGAAGAACAAAAAATAAGATTGGGAGAGAATGTGAATGGCAAATCCTAAGTATCTTTCAAATGATTAAATTGCACAGCAATAGAAAAGGAACATAAACTTGTGATTCCCAGTGAGTTATTTCAATCCAATGACTTAGAACAAAGGGAAGATTAAGGATGTGGATTTCCCATCAAAGTCAATATACTTAAGCTGTCCAATATTAAGTTGAGAAGAAAGATGGATAGAGACTAGGAGGTAGAGTGTAAAAGCAAAACAGAACAAACAAAAAATTCACCTTCAACATAGCTTGAAAAATATATGAGCATGTTTATTAAATTTTAGAGAAATATATCCTGACAAAAATGACAAGTCACTTGTAAGAGATACTGTTAGCTTTTAAGACAAAAAGTGTGCTTTATGGGCTTCCCTGGTGGCACAGTGGTTGAGAGTCTGCCTGCCGATGCAGGGGACACAGGTTTGTGCCCTGGTCCGGGAAGATCCCACATGCCGCGGAGCGGCTGGGCCCGTGAACCATGGCCACTGAGCCTGCGCATCCGGAGCCTGTGCTCCGTAGCGGGAGAGGCCACAACAGTGAGAGGCCCACGTACCGCAAAAAAAAAAAAAAAAAAAAAAAAAAAAAAGTGTGCTTTGGCTCCCCAAATATCTGCATGCAGGAAATAAACTAAGAAAGAAGCACAGTGTACAAGGAGAACATATTTTCCTAGGCCTATTTCTGATGTGGCTAATCAGAATAAGGGACACGGAAGAATCTCTTAGAGAGTTAAATAGCCTGTGAAATTCTCAAAAAAACTTTTTTTTAAGTGAGTGTTCTGCACGTAATTCCAATGTGTTCAAGAAATTCTCAGACACCAGCTGGGTGTGCTACAACTCAACTAAATTCTGATACTTTCTACTTGGAGACAGCATCAGATTCCACAGGTTAAGTGTTCAGTCCCGTAAGACTGCCCTCCACTTGAGATCCCAATTACAAGCAAGTCCAGATTGTTACCTACACTTCTGACCAACTGGCTATAAATCAGAAGTTCCCAGAACCCCTTCCTTGGGCTCAATTCATTTGCTAGAGCAGCTCACAGGACTCAGGAAACCAGTTTGCTCACTAGATAACTGGTTTATTACAAGGATATTAAAGGCAAGGAATCAATAGCCAGATGAAGAAATACATAAAGTGAAGTCCCAAATGAAGGAGCTTCTGTTCTTGTGAAGTTTGGGCATGGCATGGTGACATGTTCACCAACATGGAAGCTCGCTGAACCCCCTCCTTTTGGGTTTATATGGAGGCTTCATTACATAGGCATGCTTGATTAAGTCACTGACCATTGGTGATTGATTCAACCTCCAGCCTTTCTCCCCTCCCTGGTGGTCAGGGGAGTGGGGTTGGAAGTTCCAATTGTCCAACCACATGGCTGATTCTCCTGGCAACAACCAACTCCCATCCTTAGATGGGGTGCAAATGTCACCTCGTTAACCTTATAAGAGACACCATCATGGAAATTCCAAGGGTTTTAGGAGCTCTGTTCCAGAAATGGGTGAAAGATGAAATATATATTTCTTATTATAAACCACAATATCACTGTGAGTTACGAATAAAAAAAAGAAAGGTGAATTTGTTAATCAAAATAATGGATTGAGGCAGATATTAATACCTACTAAATGTTCCATTTGTTATAGATTTTCTGTATTATCCAAATAATGTGAGGCTATGTGTGGCTCTGGCCAAGGGTTCTAAAGAAAGACATATCACTCAGAGCCTTGGTAATGAAAAGCCCATCAGGATTTTCTAATATTTTTCTTCTAATCATGGACTAGCTGAAAAAGCCACATATTTCAGCTGGTGCAGCAAGAAAATGATAGAATTTTTGTTAGCCTGGGTTTTTGAAAGCCTGTATCAAGCAAAACTCTTTAATGACCCATGTTAACTGATCATGCAGCATGAACAGGGAGTAAATGTATGTTGTTTGATTTTTGTTTTGTTTTGTTTTTACACCACAGCAAAATTAAGGTTATTTGATACTGTAGCCTTTTCTGACTCTACAAGGGGTGATTTGAGTGTCTTAGTCATTGCACAATGTTTTCCTTTATTCTTTTTAGGACACCAATTAAGTAACTGTTCCATCATTTCTGAAGAGATCCCATCCAAATGATAGGCAATCTTTGGTAAACGTCAACCTAAATCATACAACTTTTTAATTATACAGATAGGGCTATCAAAAATCAGAAATGTTTATTATATGACAACTGAGAGGATAAAAGAAGATTGCCATTTTCAACTCAAGAATTGCTTATGAGAATTTCTCCATTTGTTATAGGGTAAGACATTCCCAGATTCCACAGTATGAATGGTGTCATGAAGCCAATAAAAAAGTTTTGTGTTTTTGTCAGCTGGAATATCTTCACATTTACCTCCATATTTCTCAAGGTGTATCTTAGCAGCCAAAGTCATAATTGCTGTTGAATGATAAATGTACTTGAATTTTAATAATAGAAAAAAAAGTGGGGGAGGGGTGAGATTAAGAGGTGTATGGCAGGGACTTAAGTTTGAAGTATAATTATAATGATAAAGAATACTAATCAGAATTATTGCATAGCATCAGCAAGTATATACAGGAACTATATATATAAAAATTACATATATAATTTTATTTTTTAATTCACTTCAATGAATATGAAAGAGGTACACAAATTGATCCTTAAAGAAAGGCAAATTATCTGGAGAAATAATTACATGTTCCAGAGCAAGGTTCGATTCACCTTTAATCAGTTTAAGAGAGACACAGATGTAGAGAACAAACGTATGGACACCAAGGGGGGAAAGCGGGTGGCAGGTTGTGGTGGTGGGATGAACCGGGAGATTGGGATTGACATATATACACTAATATGTATAAAGTAGATGACTAGTATATAGGAATGCCAGAGATTTCTGTGCATTAATTTTGTATCCTGCAACTTTACCAAATTCATTGATTAGCTCTAGTAGTTTTCTGGTAGCATCTTTAGGATTCTCTATGTATAGTATCATGTCAGCTGCAAACAGTGACAGCTTTACTTCTTCTTTTCTGATTTGGATTCCTTTTATTTCCTTTTCTTCTCTGATTGCTGTGGCTAAAACTTCCAAAACTATGTTGAATAAGAGTGGTGAGAGTGGGCAACCTTGTCTTGTTCCTGATCTTAGTGGAAATGGTTTCAGTTTTTCACCATTGAGGACGATGCTGGCTGTGGGTTTGTCATATATGGCCTTTATTATGTTGAGGAAAGTTCCCTCTATGCCTACTTTCTGCAGGGTTTTTATCATAAATGGGTGTTGAATTTTGTCAAAAGCTTTCTCTGCATCTATTGAGATGATCATATGGTTTTTCTCCTTCACTTTGTTGATATGGTGTATCACGTTGATTGATTTGCGTATATTGAAGAATCCTTGCATTCCTGGAATAAACCCCACTTGATCATGGTGTATGATCCTTTTAATGTGCTGTTGGATTCTGTTTGCTAGTATTTTGTTGAGGAT